>NC_081562.1:37431387-37509292 GCF_022355385.1 Mustela nigripes | reverse complement strand
GTTATGGACATTGAGGAGGGTATGTGCTATGGTGAGTGCTGTGAAGTGTATAAACCTGGTGATTCACAGACCTGTACCCCTGGGGATAAAAATATATTGTATGTTTATTAAAAAAAATTTAAAAAAAAAAGGAAAGAAAGAAAGAGTTGGGAAAGGTATCATCACAGAGTAGTAGCATTTTATCTTGGCTTTGAAGGAGGAGTGCAGAGACTAACCAGCCTGTGTCTCGGTATTTTCAAATCTTCCCCTCCTTCTGTCAGTCTACCGTATCTTTATGTTTTTGTAACTACGGAAAACAGTTTTCTTTTTCTGTAACTTCAGAAGAAGAGCACCATGGCATCCATTATTCCAGAAGGAATAGGGTAGTCATTAGGCTATTCAACAAGAAAAATGTTAATTTGGAATTCTTTTAAAAAAAAATCTACTCTAGGTCTTATATACATAACTTTTTTCTGGAGCTTGTTGCTTCTCTTCTCTGTTCCTGCTTTTCTTTTGGACCATTATATGGCATCTTTCAAGGATCTTTTTTTAGACGCCCTTTCTAGTATTGAAATTGCAACATCTGAATTTTTAAAATATATTGTGCTTTATTAGTGAAGAACAGATCGTATTTCTCGTTTTATCCTGCTAATTACTGATTGCAATCTCTTATCTTGCTCTCCGGCCTGTTCCTCAATGAGATTTGGGGATATTGAAGCAGTTTTCTGGAACATCTCACAAATGATTGGGAGGCACATATGCCGTTTCCGGCAGATCCACACCTTGGCTTTTAGGTGTGGGCTTAGATTCAGGGATAACACTTTCCCTTCCAAGAGCTCCTGCTGGTACAGAGTCTAAGGAGCTGCCATCAAACTTGCCTGACAAACATCTTTACATTATTGCACTAACTTAATGGAATAGACATCATTCGTGATGTCTTTCTCTGCATCTGTATCATAAAAATACTAAGTATCTTATAATACACATTATGCCAGGCCCTTCATGTGTCTGAGACCGGAATTTATATCTTTATATCATCAATGTCTAACATGGTGACTGAGGAATATCAAGCATCCAACAAATATTGATTGAATGGAGAAAATAAATACATGAGTTAATGCACATATGCATACATGAATGAATGAATAAAACATAATTCCTCTGGTGTTTTCTTCTCTAACTTCATAGTCTCTTCACTGGCTACTTCTAGTCACATCTTTCCCATCTTAAATCGGCCTGCTTCTTTGCCTTAAACCAATAACGTATCTTTCCTTCCAGTCACCCACAAACTTTAAAAAAAGTGTGGTCTAACTTCCTGTCTCCACTTAATTACTTCCTGTTTACTTTTTAATCACTCCTGTTATTGTCTGCTCCACAGACAATCCTGAGAACACTCAATATATCTTCATCGGTAAGTCCCTTGACCTCTCACGAATCACTCTCAAACAAAATCTGTGTTTCTATGACCTTGTTGAATATTCAGTCATTATTAAAATTCTACTGTAGTGGCTCCTAAAATATTGTTTTTTCCTAGTTCCCATACATCTGATTTTCTTTCTTTTTTTTTTTTCAATCATCTTATTTCTTTGGTCCTTAAAGAAGAATAACATTGGGCCTTGATTTATTCCTTCCATTTTATGCACTGTCTCTGTATCATATCCTTGTTATGTTTTTAATTCTCAAGGTCTATAGGTATATATAAATTGATGCAGGAGTGAGAAATTGTATAAAAATCCCTACTGTCCCTGTTGTTCAAAAAATTTAAGTGTTTAAAATGTGCAACAGCTGAAAAAGCCTATGTGCTAAAAGTTTGTTAATGTGTTCCCTTGGAGGATGGCTACATACAATTTAATTGTCTAAGTTTTAATCAATTATAAGAATATAATCTATCTGTTAGTAATTGTTGGTATCATAGTTCTCTCAGGAAGTAAGAGAAAACCTAAATTATCAAGGCATCTTCTTTTTAAGGACAGAGGTTGCAGATGTAACCAACTTCTGGAAAGTGTAAAATATTCCTTTTCTCTCTAATAACACTCACCAGAAAATGCTACACTCTCCATCCATGTGCACAGGTGCATACTAGGCCACCAGGAAACTCAGATTGCCTACAGTACCCAAAGTACTAATTCTCTGGGATTATAAGTGCAAATACGTAGGAGTCTCTACTGGGAGGAGGCAATGTGGGAGGTTGCTGGGGATCAAAATTTGTATGTGGGGTAGATAAAATGAAAGAGAGGCTTATTTAACAGTATGTCCTTCTACATACACAGTTTTTAGTATGGGCAGTGTTAAGTATTTCAGGATTTGGATGGGCATTTCTGTATACCAGCAATCAGATGGGGCTAAGGAACAGGTGCTCCCATTAGACTTGGTGTCCGAGTTCTAATTTGCCTCAGACCCCAGCGCTCTCTGATGTCCCCAAAGTTGCCTGAGTGTCCGTTGCCATTTATTATCACAGTTACTTTTTATTTTTCTTATAGTTTAAAACTATCACCATGAACAACAGAAAGGATTATATATCAGGATGTATTTGGGAGGGGAGGAACAACTGAAAATTATTTATTTAATATGTAAGCAGCACCCAGGTCCACCGAGATTTTTGTCAATTCTTTTATGTTACATATAGCCGGCTTCCCTCATTACTATGATCACTTCTGGCCTGGACTGGCTTCGATTTACCATCTACCACCCCTTCCTGCTGTCCTCTTCTCTCTTTATCCTCAGCGTCCTGAAAATACTGCTGCATGGAGTGTATTTTGGTGGCTGTCCTATTCATATTTTATTTCCATGTTTAATAACGAATGATTTATGCTTGTCTATAAAATATTAACAATAAAAACAAACTGACAAAGTGAAATTATATACATAGAGCCTTGAGACTGATGTAGCAAAGTCAGTTACAAGGACACAAAGGGACCATCTTCAGCCTCTGCCTTGACGTGCAGGCTTAGTGATGAACAGCGAGAGTAACAGCAGCAGAATCTCTGTCGTTCTCCTTACAAACTGCTTTCCTTTTTTTTTTTTTAAGATTTTATTTATTTATTTGACAGACAGAAATCATAAGTAGGCAGAGAGGCAGGCAGGGGGTGGGGTGAGGCGGGGAGCAGGCTCCCAGCTGAGCAGAGAGGACCCTGAGATCATGGCCTGAGCTGAAGGCAGAGGCTTTAACCCACTGAGCCACCCAGGCCTCCTACAAACTGCTTTCATACGCATTTTATGCAACAACATGAGGCCCAGAAATGCGGATGTTGCATTTGTTCCTCCATTGTAAAATAGTACAAAATGAAACCCTCTCAAGGGGAGGGCCTCCCGGGAGGCTGGCAGGATGTGGAGCTGGGCCACCGATCCCACCTGTAGCAGCACTTTCTGTCTGACAGAATGTGAGAATACAATTCAGAGCCTCAAAGGTCTAATATTGGGGTAGGGGATGCGTGACATTGCCTCATGTGGCCTGTCTACTTTGTTTCCAGTATTCTCAGCATCAGTTCTGTGAAGTCGTTACCTCACTTCGTATTTTTTATGGCATGAGCCTGGAGAGGGAAGTTTTTTGAAATTCCTTGAGTTTCACAATATCTCAATTTCCCAACGTTAAAGCATCTAAAAGGGTCTTGTGTCCAGAAAACAATCTGAGTGGTTATTTTCGTTAGGGGACACCTCCTGCAGGGGACCAGTGTGAGAACTTGTTCATTTACCTGTACAGACAGACAGACAAAGATGGAGCCCTGCCAGGTGTAGAACACTTGTTCCAGATTATGGAGGAAAGCAAGAAATATAAGAGCAAATTGATTGAAAAGAAGGGCACATCCTATCTTATATTTTATTTTATCATTTTTAAACAACAAATTTATTATTTTTTATTAACATACAATGTATTATTTGTTTTAGGGGTACAGGTCTGTGAATCATCAGTCTTACCCAATTCACAGCACTCACCATAGCACATGCCCTTCCCCGTGTCCATCCCCCAGCCACTCCATCCCTCCCAGCCCCCCTCCCCTCCAGCAACCCTCAGTTTGTCTCCTGAGATTCAGAGTCTCTGATGGTTTGTCTCCCTCTCCGGTTTCATCTTGTTTCATTTTTTTCCTCCCTTTCCCCATGATCCTCTATCTTGTTTCTCAAATTCCTCAAATCAGTGGACATTATGCTAAGTGAAACAAGTCAATCAGAGAAAGACAATGATCATATGATAGGTTATATTTCATATTCTCCAGTATTTCCATGTGTTCATCCAATGAGAAATCACATACATTGGGATGGTCCTCAAAAGGAAGAATGCAAGAGGGCGTAGAGAGAGAGAATTCCCTGAGGCAGATTGATTGTGAAGATGAGATTGTTTGTGGAATGTTGAATTGGAACATTTCATCACACAGAGATGGGCAGAGGGGGCAGTTGGGAGCTTGGTACTTAAATTTTTTTTTTAATTAAAAAAAATTATTTGCCTATGGTAGAAGGATATTTGTACTAAAAATTAATTTGGTGATGCATTTGTGGTTCCTTTTTGCAGATGTTATGCTTCTTTTGTGCCCTTTCCAGAAACTGTAGTCATCCCTCAATGATACGCATGGCCATCTACTTCAGCCTTAGTCAGACATGATATGTCCAGCAGGTTTCAGGGTTGTATTTCAATGTGGGATTGACTTGCAATTATCCATCACACTAGAAATTATTCTACTCAATCTATCTTTATTACCACTTTGATCATAATTCTAACTGCTTTGTTTTTCTATAAGGTTGCCATTACCGCCTGGGGCTTTTTCAGGACTCTGGAAGAATCAGGAGGCATTCAAGCATTTATACTTTGAGAAATTTCCTGTAAGAACTTTATTATACATTTTTTAAAAACCTTCCAAAGTATTTCTTGCCTGTTAAGTTGAGCACTTAGTCCTGGCATCGTAGATAACAGTACAACTTTTCAAGTTTATCTGGACCAAGTTCCAGATCTCAGAAACAAGAATGCCCAAACCACAATGATTAAAGTAAATCATTTTTATATTTATTTTTTATCAGTCTCTGGGCATAGACATTTCTGTTCTTCTTAGCACATTTTCCTGAAATTTAGCAGCCCTCAATATCAGGAAAGTTTTTATTAAGCTAAAGACTTTTAGGGGACTATCTCTATTCCTCCCTGCATTGAATCCTGCTATAGACTGAGAGCACCTGCTCAGAATTGTACCCTGTCCCTAGAACCCCTTAATCTTCTCTACAGCTGGTTATGTGAGCAAAGTTCATTTGGATTCCCCACAGTTGTATTTTTCCATTCTTTTACCTATTTTTGACATTTGTTCTTAAATGTTCTCCTAGCTTTTTATTTTAAGTTCCCATTTTAAAATACAGACACATGCTAGACATGGTGTTCCTACAGCACAAATTCCAGCCACCTGGATGACAAAAAGTGTTCTACTTTTTGTCTTGTTATTTACCTGTTTCTCCACATCATGGTGATGTGTTTTGTGTTTATAACAATGCTTTACTGATGATACACGTCAGGTCCCGCCATCATATTGCTGCTGTCCTTTGACTTCTGTTTCTTTCCAAGAGATTCTTGGTTCCCATTAGGCAGTAGGCGAAAAGAAAAAAAAATAAGAGAATGGTTAGGATTTCATATAAAAACAAAAACAAAAACAAGTCTCCCTGTTCAGCATTTTATCTTGATTATTTTTGAGTGAAGGACAGGTGACCTAGTCAAGCCAACCAATGACAAGATTTAAAAGAGCTTCCTTTAGAAAGAGATCGTGAAATTAAATGACCTCAGCAGCTGAGGTTAAAGCAGCCCCCGACTGACCGTGGCTGGGAAGATTTGTCAGCAGAGCTGAGCTCTGCCAGTCCAGTCTATCTGCCCAATGGGCCTCTGGTTAAATCATCAGAGTCCTGATGTGATGAATAACACCTGACAATGGCAAAGAAGGTGTGCCTGTGGTTTCAACACGGGCACCTTTATTACCGAAAGCTCCTTCAGAGTCTTTGTTTACAGTTAACCTATGTGGAGTGCCTCTGTAAATAGTCTTGCCTTGTTACCCTGACTTCAGACTTCTCATCTAAGGGCTTAATCACCGCTCAAAAAAGTTGAGTAAATTGCCTGGAGTTTAGAAGTGTTGAAGCTCAAAATGGAGCTCATAAAGTCCAGTTCCACGGTCCATGCTCTGTAACTGTACTCCAGGTTTTCTGTCCAACAGAAGTGGCGGTCAGAGCGGCCAGTTACTGAGGGTTTACGGTGGGACAGGGCCTGCTGTCCTTAGATACACCATCTCATCTGTGCTTCGGAGAAGCTTATAGGGTAGAGCCCACTACCCTGTGTAACAGAGGAGCACCCTGAGTCTCAGAATAAGAGGCTCAAATAGTGACTCATCTGAATTGTTCCTAAAGCCCGTGCTCGTTAACGTAACTGTCAGGATAACTGAAAAGCATTGGAAGTAATATTTTGTTCTACTTCTTATTCTTCTTGATTCTTCATTCTGTTGTGATTTCTGGACCAGTGAAGATGTGCTGCTACTTTGAGTTGATTAAAAATTAAATTTCATCCCTATTATTACATTTCATGGAAGCTCGGGTCTAATCCAAATTCATGTTAATAAACTAGTGCTGTATTTTGTAATAATTTATAGAGAGCTTTAAAAGTTTTAAAAATTAATATAATTAAAGAAGAAATCCATCAAAGAAGTACTTTCTAATACCAAAGTATGTTGGAAATATTGAACTGTTACTTCTCCATTAAAAAAAATTGAGTTCCTAACCTTCACAACTCTAAGTTCAAACATCTAACTTAAATATATATAAGAATGCTTAAATTTATTCCTGGCTATTAGTGGAGCAAAGAGATTCTAGTAAGTTATCAAAATCAAAAGGAGTTTAATTCCATAGCCTAGGAATGAAGAAAAGTTAAATGCATGCCATTAATCCATTTCTATCACATTTTATATTATACCAAACTTAAATGATTGCATTACCTAGCAATACATGCTAATTAGACATTATTGATTCTTATTTTCAGGGATACTATGACACCATGGATGCTGGTTACATGGACGAAGAAGGCTATTTATATGTTATGTCTCGAGTTGATGACGTGATAAATGTTGCGGGTCACAGGATTTCTGCAGGTGCTATTGAAGAGGTATAGATAAGTATGGATTTTCTGTTCCAGGTGGTATTGAGAACAGAGCTGAAGTCAGTAATTGAGGTTAAGTAGTGTACCTGGAAAATTACCCTTCATTTGATGCAAAGGCTAGGTTATTCTCATATCTGTCTCACCTCACTTCCTCTCGTGTAAATCCTCCTGTTCTCCACACTCCCTGATCTCTGTCTAGGTGGTAGGGAGGAATTTTAAGAAGCTACATTTATGTGTTATTTATAGGAGAGCTTATATACTCTTGCTTCTTGATCCTTGCTACTTGATTGCCTCTAGCTTCTTGATTTTCTCTTGCTTAATAACCTGGTTTGCATACCATCTTTAACTGGTATGAGATTTAAACATTTTACTGTACTCTTAAATCCTAAGAATTTTCTTCCAATGTAAATACATTGTCGCAATGTCTCCAGAAGTTTTTTTTTTTAATATTATGTATTTAATTTGTATACTTACATAGTGTAAAATCCACTTGATTGTTGTACAATACTATGAGTTTTTATACTTGTATAGATTCTTGGAACCTTCACCACAGGTAGGATACACAAAAATGTCAACACTGCTGAAGAATTCTCTTTTAACATTGACCTTCGTATTCTGACCCTCCCCATCCCTGGTGACTACTGATTTTTCTGTTTCTATGTTTTTGCTTCTCTAGAATGTCATAAAATGGACTTATACAGTTACATAATATTTGGAGACTGGGTTATTTCATTTAGAAAAATACATTCGAGATGTATCCAAGTTTTTGTGTGTATCATGATTTGTTCATACTGCTTTTAGTATTTTCATTTGTAGATGTACTAGCCAGTTTCTGTATCCATTCATTCACTGAAGGATATTTGAATTGTTTCTAGTTTGAAACAATTTTAAATAATATATACATTCATGTATGTGTTTTGGGGCAAGATTAGTTTTTTTTTTTTTTTTTTCCAGGATAAGTACCTATCGTGAGTTGACTTAGTTATGTGGTGAGTGTATGTTTAAGTTTATAAGAAACTGTCAAACTCTTTTCTGAATGGCTACACAATTTTACATTCTCACCAGCAGTGTTTGAGTATTTCTGTTTCTTCCCATCTTCATCTATACTTGGCATTATCATTATTCTTTATTTAAACCATTCTATTAGATGTGTAATCGTATGTCATTACTTTTACTTTTCCATAATGCCTTAATGATGTTGGGCATCTTTTGACATGCTTATTTTTCATCCACATATCTTCTTTGATAAGATACCTGTTGAAATGCAAGGGGCACCTGAGTGGCTCAGGGGGTTAAGTGTCTGCCTCCAGCTCAGGTCATGATCCCTGGGTCCTGGGATTGAGTCCCCCATTGGGGTCCCTGCTCAGTGGGGAACCTGTTTATCCCTCTGCCTGCCACTCCACCCTGCTTGTACACGCTCACTCTCTCTCTCTCTCTTTCCCTCACAAATAAAGAAAATATTTTAAAAAATGTTCTGCCCATTTTTTAAAATGTAGGTTGTTTTCCTATTGTTCAGTTTTGAGAGTCCTTTATCTAATACATGATTTGCAAATACTGTCTTTCAGTCCGTGGCTAGTCTTTTTGTTCTCTTCAAAGTGTCCTTACAGAGCAGAAGTATTTTTCATATTGATGAGGTCAAATTCACTGATTTTTTTTTCTTTGACAGATCATAATTTTGGCATTATATCTTAGAACTCTTTCCTCACCCAAGATCATAAATATTTCTCCTTTGTTTTGACCTTAGAGTTTTATAGTTTCATGTTTTACATTTGCTTTATTATTTTGTATTTTGTATCAGTTTACATTTACATTTTGAGTTTTCGTGTGTGTGTATGATACAAATGTAGGTTGAGGATTATAATTATTTTTTAATATGGATGTCAATGGTTCCAAGATTCAATTATTGCAAAGACTGCATTTCTCCTTTGAATTGCTTTTGCACCTTTGTCCAATCAGCTGATAGTATTTGAGTGTATTTCCAGAGTATCTCTTCTATTTCATTATTTTATGTGTTTATCTTTTTACCAATACTATTCTGTCTTGATACTATAGCTTTGGAATGCCTTAAAGTTGAATAGTATTCACATTTGCTCTTCTTTTTCAAAACTGTTTTGGATGTTCTAATTTCTTTACTTTTCCACATATATTTCAGAATGAACCTTTTGTAGTTACAGCGGATTTTTATTACGACTGTATTAAATCATAGATTCTTTTGGGAAAAACTGATATCTGATCCATATGGAAATTTCTAATCCAAGAATTTTATATGTGCCTCCACTCCTTAAGGTCTTTTTGTAAAAGATTTATTTATTTATTTATTTATTTATTTATTTATTTATTTATCTGAGAGAGGAAGAGGGAAAGAGAAAGACCATATGCACAGATGGAAAGGGTGAGGGAGGAGCAGACACCCCACTGAACTGGGAGCCTTATGCGGGGCTTGATCCCAGGACCTTGGGATCATGACCTGAGCTGAAGGGAAATGCTTAACAGACTGAGCCACCCAAGCACCCCTCTTTAGGTCTTTTTGAATATGTTCCATTGACATCTTATACTTTTTAGTATACAGATTTACACCTAAGTATTTAATTTTTAAGCTACTATAAATATAATCTTTTCTGAAGTTTTAGTTTCTAAATTTTCACTGCTAGTGGATAGAAATGCTATTCAATTCCCTGAACTGATCATGCATTTTTTTTGTAGATTTTTGAGAGTTCCTATGTAGAAAATCTTGTTGTCTGTGAATAGAGATAGTTTTATTGCTTTCTTTTCAGTCTAAATGCCTTTTATTCCTTTTTCTTGCCTTCTTGGACTGGCTAAAACTTCCAGTGTGACATGGAATAACAGTGGTGAGAGCAGACACCCTTGTCTTCTTTCTGATCTTAGGTTAAAAACATTTAATACCTTACCATTAAGAATGATGTTTCATTCTTAATGAAATGAAGGTATTTCTGTAGATAAACTTTATCAAGTTAAGATTCATTTGTTCCTATTTTGATGAGATTTTTTTAAGAGTCTTGAATGAACACTGGATTTTGCCAAATGCTTTTTCTGCTTTTTTAATACATGAATTGCATTAATTTATTTCCAACTCTTTAGTCTTATGTCACTGGGATAAACCTTACTTGGTTGCAATGTTTTTATGTATTGATTTTTTTTAAACATCTATAGTAACTTTCTTTGTTCTGAAGTTGGTTATGTGTGGTAATCACATAGCCATTTCATCTTTTTTGAATAGTGTTTGTGTCACTTACCTTTTGCTGCCCTTTCATCTGGATCATTAGGGATCATTATGAATCTGTAGAGATCCACCTCGATCATTATGCTTTCTGTGGACTTACTGTGCATACAGTTGGGTCTTACTTTTATTTTTATCCAGTCTGCAGTCTATATCTTTTAACTGATGTTTTTAGACCATTTACATTTAAATAAATTATTCATAAATTTATATTTATGCCTATCAGTTTATTAGTTTTCTTTTTTACTTTTTTCACTCCTCTCCTAGACCCCTATCTCCCTTCTTTTAAGTCATTTCATTCTTTTTTGTAGCTTCTGTTTCTTTACTGAAAATTGTGCTCCCTTTCATTCCAAGAATGTTTGCCCATTCTTCTGGCACCATGGCTATTGTTGGGTTTTTAGTATTCATCTTTGTTAACTTTAAAAAAAATTTTTTTTAAGATTTTATTTATTTATTTGACAGACAGAGATCACAAATAGGCAGATAGGCAGGCAGAGAGAGAGGAAGGGAAGCAGACTCCCCGCTGAGCAGAGATTCCCAGGACCCTGGGATCATGACCCAAGCCAAAGGCAGAGGCTTTAACCCACTGAGCCACCCAGGCGCCCCCATCTTTGTTAATTTTATGCTGAATGTGCAAATGAGGTGTTAGGGTCAAAGACAGATTTCTTGATAATAAGTGTGTCATTGCTGTTTTATGTTCTAGCCTCAGGTACTACAGAAGTTCCAGCCAGACAGTTCCTAGAAGAGAGATGAGGAAGATAATTTTTGTGGGCTTGTAAAGGGCCAAGGAGACATTGACCTTCCACCCCCCATTAGAAGGTCTCCTTCCAAATGTAAGGCCTTATTCCAAACTCAACTCTTTGATATGTAAATAAAATCTCCAGGAGCCAAATAGCCCTGTGTGGCTCAACTCTTACAACTTCGAAATGTTTCCAAGTTCTAAGGCTTCATCATTTCTTGACATGTAAATACCTAGGAGGGTACTCAGCCGGTTTCCCCTGCACAGTGTGAGTTTAACCTAGAGATCTAGTCTCCTCCAGACTTTGATAATTTTGCCTTCTCAGGGAAATTAGTAAAGTTTTATTATCCTTTCAGATCAGAGCCATTAACCCGACAAACAGCTATAGATCAGATTCTCATGGTATTTGAAGATTCTCGGGCTAGGGGTTTTTGTAGGAGCAATGAGGAGTCCAGGAAAGTTTTATCCCCTGCCACCATTATAATAGCTGCATTAAAATTTTTGTGTGATCATTCTAATATTTGGGTCATCTTGGCATTGGCATCTCTTGACTCATAGGGAGCATGACCCGATTTTTTTTTTTTTAAGAGAGGTTTAGGTTTTCCTGATTCCTCTTATGTCCTGTAATTTTATATTTTTATCCTAGACATTTTGAATATGGCATTATGAGATTCTGGATCCTGTTGAAATCACGTGGATTTGTGTTGTTGTGATGACTTATTTTAGTTAAGAACAGACCACCTGTCCCTGCTCACTTTCTGTGGACTGTGGTTCCAATGTCCATTTGATTTTCACTCTTTGCAGTGCTATTTTGGTGCATCTCACTTGTTTCTCTCTCAGAGGCCAACCTGAAACTTGAATTAAGTGTTCAGAATCTACACTGTGCTGAATCTGGTTGGATTCCTGCATGCACCATGTCTGGGGTGCATGGGGTAGGCTCAGGACTTCATACATAGATTTTAAGTATCCCTTTCTCCAACTCCTTCCTTTCCATAACCTACTCATCACTTTCTGATTTCCAAGGTTCCCCATTGCTGCTATTTTGGGTAAAAAGTCAGGGCTGTATTCCCTGTGCTCTTATCAAGGGTCAATACTCCATATTCTACGTTCACAGCATCCCTGGGCAGAGGATGAGACTGTCTCTTGGTAGCACTTGCTTAGTGTAGAGCAGAGCAAGTTACCAGGGATCTCCTCAGGGACTGAATAGCTGTTCTTGGGAGGTAGAGTGGGGGTGAGGGTGTCACAAATGACTCTGAATCTTTCTAGGCTCCCAGGGTGTGTGCATGTGTTTGGGGCTGGCATCCCTCAAGGGTTCCCTCCCACAGGCTGCACACCAGTAGTGGAGAAGAGGAAGGACCCAGCTCTTTTGCTGGCATTCACTTGGAGTAGGGTGCGGAGAGTCAACAAGGTTTCTACAGCTCTATAGGAAGGAAGAAGGGAACTGCTTCTCTGTGGGTGTTCATCGAATAGGGAGGTAGATTGAAAAGGATTGTTTCCCAGATCCTCTGCTCCTTTCCCTGGGCTTCAGTAGAGGCAGACATTTCTTTGGGCTTTTCTGTCTGTCCGCACTTATCGGCAGTTCACCTTTTGGGCTGCTCTAGTACCCGGGCCAGAATATATAGGGGGCAAAACAAAGAAACAAACCATAATGATAACAAAACCCAAAACCTCCAAAGAAACAAATCGAAAAAGGAGGTTGTGTCTCAAGTTCTTATAATTTTAATAGAGTCATCTGATCTGTTTTTTTAGCCCAGAGTTTTTCATTGCAATTAGTAAACGTGCTAAGATGGAACCTATTTATTCCATCATTTTCAGAACCAAACCCAGAATAAGTTTAAATGGAGTAGAACAAAGTTTAAATGAAAGACAAATGTTTAAAAATAATTCCATGGGATCAGAGCATGCAGAATCAAAGCTGAGTTCTCCTTCCTATAATCTGAAGATGGTCACCTTCTTTAAAAGTCATTTATTTTCAGCGAAAACAAAATAGTTTAATGCCTCTCGTCACTCGGCTTTGTGTGTGTGACAATGTAATATAAGCTGAGTAAAAGGAAAGATTTTTATGTAATATTTTGGAGTAAGTGGCTTCGTGTGCTATTATAATATTATCTTATTTTTAACCTACTGTGAATTTTGTGATAACCTGAAATTGAAATTCACGCTTCATGTGTTTTGGTGTGTTGGCAAAAGGTGGTTCTGGTTGCATGAACTTTTAATTTCTTGCCTGTAAGAGATTACCTCTAATATTCCACCTGCATTTCTGGCAGAGTCAGCTAATCAAAATATGGAGATTACATATGCAAAGCTTTTATTATCAGTCAAAGTTCTTGGTTCTCTCTTATTTTTAGAACAAAAAAGAGAAGTATCAACCTATTTAAATATATGCTTTAATATGTTTCCACTGACATCCTTCTCATTGTATGTAATCAGAGAATGAGACAGACAGAAGGTAGGCAGTAAAATGACAAAATTGGGGAAAAAAAGAAAAGCATGCTAGAATCAATGGTTTCCAACAGGAATTTTGTCACTGGGTCTTGGAGTACTTATAGCACAGAATCACCCATCAGCCTTCTTGATGTGAACGTCTCCCTTTATATGAATTAAATGATTAAATTAAATGATGAACTCTACTGTAAATGTATGTCTAATAAGGAAGTTAATACCTCAGTTCATATCAAGTTTGTCTTCTTTATGTTGGCATCTATTAGAAAGTTTTGAACTAACATTCTTTACTGGATTTTTCTCACCTCTTAGCAAAATTGCTTAACATTGATTATTAATGTGTACATTTTTACATACATATTTTTATTATTTTTATTGATGACAGAACCAACATTTATTAAAAGTACCCAAACCTTACTTTATTTGTAAATGATCTCCGGGACTCTCCCTAGGATTCTCAATTGTCAATTCTGAATTCCAGATTCCAATTTGGGTTTTTGAAATAGGATTGGAGGGTCTTAATTCGTGGGACTCTCATTTGCAATAATTAAAAATAGACTGAATGTTGCTTTTATATATAGTGAAAATAGTGTCTTTCCAGTTTCTTAAAGTAAAATATGACATGTGCATTACTTTATATAAGACTAAATCAAACAAATTCTATTAAAATTACTACATTAAAAACATTTCAGGAAACTACGTTCTTTTCTGTTCGCATCATAAGAAAATAGAGTTCTAGAATAGCTTTTATAAATTTAAGAGGATCTTATCCTTGCAAATCTCAATACATGTAAGGGCCATCTGTAACTATTAAGTAATAATCATATCTATTTGAAAAGTTGATTAATGTTTGAGAGCCTGGCATCTAGATAGACACTTAGGATGCTCCAGTGGAAGTTCAAAATGTCCTTAGGAAAAGTGGGTGTGAAATCTGCTATTTCAGGTCTTAGGAGCCAAAATTACTAGGAGCTAATGTGGTCCTTCTTGCTTGGTTCTCTTTCACTGTAGTGGGCAGGTTTCATGTGGAGACACCTCCAGGGAACAAATTAGGCTCCCTGGTTTCATTCTTTCACTTGTAGCTTAAGTTTCATTTTGTTAAATAATCCTACTAGTATCCTTGGGAACTTGGAAATCTGCTGTTAAATTACTGCACTTAAATCCTAGAGCTGTGTTCATTGCAATTTGCCCTTTGGAAGGTTATTTGAACCAAAGTTTCACTGTTTGTTTTCTAAGTTAGCTATTTTGTTTGCTATTTTTAGGAGTGATTTCTTCAGGATTGAATATATTTCCATAAAGTATGTATTCAGCAAAGATGCCATGTAATTTCAGTTCTACCCAGCATTAAATGACTATTGGCTTTAAATAGTTGTAAGATTGCTGAATATTTTCCTAAGTATAAATATAGATATTGATGATAATGTGGAAACTAACAGTTTCCTAGATGACTCCAATATCAGAGGGAATGAAGAAGTATTATTCTTCCCACTGCAGAGGCAATCTCCTACCAAATACTGGATCCTTGCACCTCTGAAGGTGCTTGATTTAAACTAATACTTCTACAATTAAAAGCATAATTGAAAATCTTTGTAATTTAACTGCTAAAGTCATAGAATCTTTCAAATCCATTAAAATTTACACAAAAATGATAGTACCCCCTTCAAGCTCTATTACAAAATTGTAATCATCAAGACAGTCTGATACTGACACAAAAACAGACACATAGATCAATGGAACAGAATGCAAAACCCAGAAATGGACCCTCAACTCTATGATCAACTGAGTTTTCAACAAAGCAAGAAAGAATATCTAATGGAAAAAAGGTCTCTTTAACAAATGTGTTGGGACATTGGACAGCCACATGCAGAAGAATGAAACTGGACCATTTCCTTACAGCATACACAAAAATCGACTCAAAATGGATGAACAACCTAAATGTGATACAGGAATCCGTCAAAATCCAGGAGGAGAACACAGGCAGCAACTTCTTTGACCTCGGTCACAGCAACTTCTTGCTAGACACGTCTCCAAAGGCAAGGGAAACAAACAAAGACAAAAATGAAAGAATGGACTTCATCAAGATCAAAATCTTTTGCACAGCAAAGGAAACAGTCGACAAAACCAAAAGACAACCAACAGAATGGGAGAAGATATTTGCAAATGACATATCAGATAAAGGGCTAATATCAAAATCTATAAAGAATTTATCAAACTCAACACCCAAAGAATAATAATTAAATCAAGATAAGGGCAGAAGACATGAACAGACACTTCTCCAAAGAAGACACCCATATGGCCAACAGACACATGAAAAAATGCTCAACATTACTTGGCATCAGGGAAATACAAATCAAAACCACAGTAAGATACCATCTCACACCAGTTACAGAATAGCTAAAATTAACAAGTCAGGAAATGACAGATGTTGGCGAGGATACAGAGAAAGGGAAACCTTCTTACACTGTTGGTGGGAATGCAAACTGGTAAAGTCACTCTGGAAAACAATATGGAGGTTCCTCAAAAAGTTGAAAATAGGGGCGCCTGGGTGGCTCAGTGGGTTAAAGCCTCTGCCTTCAGCTCAGATCATGATCCCCGGGTCCTGAGATCCAGCCCCGCATCGGGCTCTCTGCTCAGCAGGGAGCCTGCTTCCTCCTCCCTCTCTGCCTGCCTCTCTGCCTACTTGTGATCTCTGTCTGTCAAATAAATAAATAAAATATTAAAAAAAAAAAAGTTGAAAATAGAGCTACCCTTAGACCCAGAAATTGCACTACTAGGTACCTCCCCAAGGATACAAATGTAGTGATCCGAAGGGGCACCTACAACGCAACGTTTATAGCAGCAATGTCCACAATAGCCAAACTATGGAAAGAACCCAGATGTCCATCAACAGATGAATGGATAAAGAAGACCTGCCTATGTATATATGTACATCTTCTTTATCCATTCATATATATATATGTATATATATATATACACACACACATTTTATTTATCCATAATATATATATGGATATATATACCCATTTTATATATAATATATATTATACATTATATACATTATAATATATATAAATATATATTATCCATTTTTATATGCACACAATGAAATACTTTTGAGCCATCAAAAAAATGAAATCTTGCCATTTGGTGTAATGTGGATGGAACTAGAGGGTAAGCAAAATAAGTCAGAGAAAGACAATTATATGATGTCTTTCAAATGTGGAGTTTAAGAAACAAAAACGTAGAATCATAGGGGAAGAGGGAAAAATAAAAAAGATGAAATCAGAGAGGGAGATGAACCACAAGAGACTCTTAATCATAGGAAACAAACTAAGGAGTGGAGGGGGCTTGGGGGATAGGGTGACTGGGTGATGGACATTAAGGAGGGCTTGTGAGGTAATGAGCAGTAGGTATTATATAAAACTGAAGAAACACTGAACCCTACCTCTGAAATTAATAATATACTATATGTTAATTAACTGAATTTAAATTAAAAATTTTAAAAGACAGAGGAAAATGCTATCAAATTTGAGTGGGAAATGATTTTAAATAATAATTATATAGTTAATCTATCAATCAAATTTAACAAAATAAATTTTAAAGATATAAGGACAAGGAAGGTTTACAAATCAGCGCTACCCACTATGAAAAAATGATGCTTGGAATATTATATATTAAGCACAAAATGTGAGAGATATAATACCGTAAGACAAGAAGGCATCAGCCTGAGGATGAACTATGAGGATGGACCTCAACCTTGCATAAACATTAGAATCACATCTGGATCTCTTACGAGTGCAACTGTCCAAATGAGAAGATCATCTGGGATGCTGGTAATACTCAATTTCTTGGATTAAATACACAGATGTGTTCATTTTGCAATGTTTAATCACAAAAAAATACATATGCCTAATTTCCACCCAACACTTAATCCAGAATATCAAGGGATTGAGTCCAAGTGTAGGCATTTTTTAAAAGCTCTTTTGGTTATTATAATTTGCATCCAAATGGAACCACTGCCCCTAAAATAAGCTAAAATGCAAATAAATTAATATTTTGTGAACCCATGATAGAGAAGATTGTTAATTATGCTCCTTAATATATAGTATATTAAAAAAAACACCCTCTTGTTTTTTTCATTTTTTAATTGATCCATTCCTTTATTGTTACCTCTTACTCTTATTCTTCATTCTTCCCCAACCATTCTATTGTGTTTAGTGTATATACTTTTGTTTATATGTTTTTCATCAAATATAAATTGTCATATGTGCTTGCAATTTTAACTGATTTAAAAGGTATTTTATTGATATCTTATTCTGTTACTTGAGACACCTACTGTCCAATATGATAAACGAAGAACTAGAATGGCAGTTTAAAATCTATTAATATAATGTTTAATACTAAAATGAACTACAAATCAAAAACTATTTTAAAATATTTAATTTTAGAGAAAAAAAACGATCTAGGAAATAGAGGTTTTTCATTCTATGATTAATTTTCAATATGACTTGTTTCTCAGAAAGATCAAATTATTTTTCTTTGTGGGGCACATGGTACTATTGTGGCACATGCATTTAATACATGTTTAGTTTTTAGCCCACTTGTAAAGTTTTAATTTGAGTATTATAAAAGTTTTGGTTTAAAAAAAAATGACAGTATCTCAGAAACAACAAATGACAGGCATTTCCCAGGCCTATTACCCTGTAATCTGTATTCCCCTCTTATCTATATTTATACAGATATTCCTCCACTTGAAAAAGAGGTTAAACCTATCTAAAATGAAAATACCATAAATTAAAAATGCATTTAATACACTTAACCTGGCAAAAGTCATAACTTAGCTTAAGCTACCTTAAATATGCTCTGAACACCTACATTAGCCTACAGCTGAGTGAATTCATCTAACACAAAGCAGAATTTATAATTAAGTGTTGAGTACCCCGTGTAATTTATTGACTATGGTACTGAAAAGGAAAACAGAATGGTTGTACGGGTACCCAGTGGTTCTAAGTGTATCCGTTGTTTACTGGGTAATCGCTGATGGGGAGCAGAGGCTTCTCGCCGCTGCCAGGGATCACAAGAAAGGGGTGTCTGTTGCATACCACTAGTCTGGGAAAAGACCGAAATTCAAGATTTGACATACAGTTTCTCCTGAACACGTGTCGCTTTCACACCAACCTATAGACAAAAAGTCGTAAATTGGAACCATTGCACACTTTTGGTGAGTCAGTTACCTCCCAAGTTGTATCATTTTTTCAGTTCTTAACTGCCAGCGAGTCACGGATGCTCTGTGGATTGTACGTGGAGGAAACATATGAAAGTGGCTTTTGATATTTTTTACCCACATAGGACATTTGTTTGGCCTCTGTCCCTTCAATGTTGCCAAGACATACTTTGATGCCTTCCTTTTTAACGATTCAGTTGTTGAAATCACAATTTGGCATGTAAATATTATTTGTAGAGCCAACATAGAAAGCTGTCTCCCTCCCTTTATGGCATCTGTTTAACACTGATAGATTAATACAGTATTTTATCCACTCTAGTAAATGAACCTCATTTACAGATGACATAAATTTCCGGTAAATGATTATGTAGGTCACAGATTTTCGAGTTTGTCCACAAACTAGGCAAAAATGTGAAACTTTGATACTGTGGAAAACTGTGTTATATATTACTTCTGATGTTAAAATACTCTGCCCATATGGAAAAGCTGTCAGCATTTTCCCATCCACTTCTAAACATACTAACACTGAGGATGGAAACATGGCGAAATTAAAGCAACAAGGTGGAAGAAGGGCAAACTGGAGGATTTTGGTGTTTGATTTAGTTAAAATTATAGTTATACTGGTTAGGTGACAAAATACCTGGATGGGACATTTTTTTAAACAGTAATTTGAAAAGATACCCTGGCATTTTAAAAACTAAAGTAGAGAGGCTTATGGCACCAGTGAAAACTTTAATATATAAATGTAAACATATATATTTAATATATATATTAATATATAATATATAAATATATATAATGTATAAATAAATACACACACATATATGTATATAATTTTTTTTTTAAACAAACCCTGGCTAGGCAGGTAAAAGTTTTTCTCTACTCATTCAAGGAATCCTAAATTGGAATGATAGCATTTGGCTTACCAAGTCTGTATCTTATCTGCTATAGACAAAATATTCTCTTCCAAGGACTGTGACTGACTATACTACCTACCAGTACAAATCTTTGGCAATAAAATTTGTCTCTAAGCATATGGACCTAAACCATAAGTAAAATCTTAACAAATCAGGAAGCTGTTGAAAGTACTTAGTTCAGATTGAAGCACCAGGAGAAGATGGTGTCGTATGGTCTGTACAGTCGGTGTTTTGCAGAAGCTTTTTCATGAAGCCCAACTAATGGAAGATGAGGTGCACGTCTCTGTCTCAGCAATGAAGTTAATAAAATGTATAGCACAAAAATAATTCATTGAACACATACTATCCTCAGCAGTATCAGAGTCAAAAGCTATGTGGATGGCAACTCCTACAACTGGGTCCTTCAGCGTGGTTGGTAACAAGAGGATGTAGGAGATGCTGATTTCTTCGTTGCATTAGGGACTGTGTGAGGTAGTGCACTGAGTTTGTACCGAACAGGCTAGGAGTTCACGGAGTCTTCCAGGAGCTCAGAGAAGAGACGGCTCATTTTCAACTTGGCATAAATGAAAGAAGAATTCGTGGAAACTTGGGAAATTGAAAGGGGCATGTCCTAGATTCTGCTCGTTTTTCTCCTCTCTGACTGTGCCTTTTTAGTCTAGTTTGGCAGCTGGTCCTTTTTCTTGTAGCCATTAGATGTTGGCGTTCCTAATAGCTTACATTCTTCTCACTGCTTTCTCCCTAACTAATCTAATCTACGTCTACAGCTTTTATTACCATCTGTGCATTTAATGACATTCAAATGTGCATCTCCAGACTAAGACTCCCATCAGACTCAACCGCCTCGACTCGTGTATCTCAAAGGTGCTTCCGTGGAACATCTCCAAGACTTAATACATGATCATTCCTTCCAAGCCCCAACCTTCACTAGTATTTCCTGGCTTAGAAAATGGCACCCGTATCATCCAGTCAGCTGTTCAAGCCAAAAACCACAGAACCATCTCTCCCTTCTTCTTCGCACCATATCCAATTTGTCATAAAATTGTGTTCATTTTACCTCTAAAGAAACTCTAGAATCTTCATACCCCCTGTCATAGGCTTGGTCTACTAGTGTAGCCTCATGGGCGATTTCAACAAACTGTAATACTAACCCTTAACAGTCCTCTATTCTCCACAATAAACGCAAAGTAAGTTTGTTTTTCAGAATACACTCTGAAGTAAAAAGCCGAACAGAAAAGACTACGTACTATAGATGATTCCAGCATTCTGAAAAAGGGCTTTTTCAGAAAAAGGACTGATCTGAGAAGATCAGTGTTTGCCAAAGGCTAGCAGGAACTAAGAGCAAATAAGCAGAGCACAAGAGATTTTTTTAGGCGAGCGAATCTATTCTGTAAAATGCAGTAAAATGGTGGACACACGTCATAATGCCCATAGAATGTGTAACACCGAGTGTGGACTCTAATGTGAACTCTAGATTACGATGAGAATGACGTGTTGATGTTGGTTCATCGTTTCTAACAGCTATATTACTCTGGTGAGGGATTTTGAGAGCAGGGGAGGCTGTGCATATATGGGAGCAGGACATACACGACAAATCTCTGGGCTTTCCACTTTGTTTCACTGTGAATCTAGAACTACTCTGAAAAAAAAAAAGAAGTCTGTTCAAACAAACAAACAAACCAAAAGCCTGTATCTCCTCCTCAACTCCAGAAAGTGCTTTATTGCCTTTCCAATGTTACTAAAATTCGAAGTCCTTAGCACAGCCCCTTTCTACCTCTGTACCTACATCTCCTCTTGCTCCTTTCTCAGTCCTGCTTTCTGCTTTCCTTCCACATTCATCTCTTTCAGGTTGGAATGGTTTGTGCCGAGTCCTTCCTCAGGGCTTGGCCCCGCCTCTCCGCCCTGCCTCCTCAGCGTCTACCCCTCCTGCAGACCTGAGCTCATTCTCATTTCCTGAAGGCTTCGCGGAGACCCGTGCTTATCCTCCCGCTTTTGCCATATATTTCCCAAGGTTTTTTGGCTGCTTTTGCTAGGGCTTTCATATAAAAACCAGGCTAGTTCTCCGGAGCCTCTATCACTTCTATATTTAGACATTCCTAATAATGAGTACTCGTGCTTGCTTTTTAACATCGCCCTCCTTCATTAGACTGTAAGCGTCCCGAGACCGTGCTCCACCTGTTTTTGCTCACCGCTGAGCCTGGTGCAGCGGTTGGAACAGAAAAGGATTTAGAAGCTATTTGCTGAAAGATCAAGAAGTGCCAAAGGAGCTGTGGGTATATCGCCCACTGTTTTCTCTAACCGTTAGGGATTTGCAGTCACTAAAGACCTATCACTCTTTGGGAAGAAGACATTTTGAACAATCCTTTTTAGGAGCACCCTCACGGCAGAAACGTGTTTGTAGCCCTAAGCTTCTGTGTCTCATGTGGTCGCTCTGTGGGTTCTTATGATTCCAGAGGAAGAGCCGCTTTGTTCCTTAGGATATTTAGAGCTCGGGGTAAGCGGTTTGAAAGTGATCGGTGTGATCGATTGGCGTGATCATCTGAGGTCAGGGCTTCGAAGCCATGCCCAGCCTTTTCTTTCAAGTCGGGAAATCCTCTCTTGGGGATGGTCCCTCAACAAAAGAAATGCTCTGTTCATTGCTCAGTACCAGATATAAATCACTGCTTAATCATGGGGCTGCCTTGGATTTCCCTGGGGAGTGCTCTTATGGTAGCCAGCACCAAAGCCACATCACCGTGAGGTCACCTGTTTCCGGGTGCCCATTGTAATTTGTCCCCATGTGGCATCTGCTGCTTATTTGCCCCAACTTCATTAATGAGCAGGTGAGATGAAGAAACAAGTCCTCACTTTCCAGGTAAACAAAGTAATTTGTCTTAATTATGGTTATCCTTTATAAGTGACTACCACAGGGGTCCTAACAATTCAGTCTCCCCAGTTATAATGATAGGAATCGTGAATCAGGAGTAATTTCCACACGGGCAGCTACACGTTTTGTGTTCTCGGACATGTACTTTTTTCCCAGCTGAAATACATACATACATACGTGTGTGTGTGTATTTGTATTCTTATATACGTGCACCTATATTTTCTAAACGCATGCTTTTCCCTCTCACAGTCGGTCCTTTCCCATGGCACCGTGGCCGACTGCGCTGTTGTTGGCAAGGAAGATCCTTTGAAAGGCCACATCCCCTTAGCACTCTGCGTGTTGAGAAAAGGTGAGAAATCTTTGTCTTCCCTGAGTGTCTGGACCCTGAATGATGAGCGAAGGTTAACTCAGTGCTTATCATCTGAACTTTTTCCCTAGACATAAATACAACAGAGGAACAAGTTTTGGAAGAAATTATAAACCATGTTCGACAGAGCATTGGCCCTGTGGCTGCTTTTCGAAATGCAGTGTTTGTCAAACAGTTACCCAAAACGAGGTCTGGCAAAATTCCCCGGTCAGCTCTGTCTGCCCTTGTCAATGGCAAGCCATATAAGGTAAATTATCAAAAATATTTAATGTCAGGTTCTGAAACGTTTCTCCCCACTTCTTTGGCATTAGCATTTTTTTTTTAATTTTATTTATTGGTTTGACAGATAGATTACAAGTAGGCACAGAGGCAGGCAGAGAGAGAGAGGAGGAAGCAGGCTCTCTGCTGAGCAGGGAGCCCGATGCGGGGCTCGATCCCAGGACCCTGGGACCATGACCTGAGCTGAAGTTAGAGGCTTTAACCCACTGAGCCACCCAGGTGCCCTGGCATTAGCATTTTTTTAATGTAAAGGGGGAAACCGCATAGCCACTCTCTGGGAATGAGGGATGTGGAAACACAGATTAATTAATAGCATATGCTTTGAGATTATAGGTACCTGTGTGTGGAAATATTTTTACTATTATTAGTAAATATGTTAAATTCAAACAATTGTGGGAATGCAGTCTTACTGAATTAAAGACACAACGTCCTTTATTGTAGTCATTAATGTCTATTACTAAATGAGAAAGCAAGCAATTGAGGCTGGTTATGCATGCTTCAACAGTTCTAATTGATGCATATGCTAATTATTTCTCCTGTTGTGAGTGAAAATTGTTTTGGCAAACATTTGGCTAATTCAAGAATATATATACTTTTTAAGTTTTGTGCACTTTATATGTGCATAGATATACATGTCTTTAATCCTCAAGATCTAACAGAAGGTGATGCAGCAGTAAATAGTAGTTGTAAATAAAAAAAAAAAAAATTCTAGGGAGGCACATAGAAAGGCTCATTAGAGGACTAGAGAAATTACCACATAGGACCTCTGGTTTTGTTAACTGAACAGTTTATTACTCTGGAAGACTATACATACATTTTAAAATATTAAATTTGGAGTCCACTTTTTTGAACATTTCTATATGCCTTTGTAAGAAAATGGAGAGTGCAGTATTGCAGGTAATTGTTTAATTACAGGGAGAGGGAAAGGAGTTCAAGGAAGAACATTCATCTGACTCATATTTTCTTTCCAGATAACACCTACAATTGAAGACCCCAGCATTTTTGGGCACATAGAAGAAGTGCTGAAGCAGTCATCATGACGTTGTTTCCTATTTTGAGTCAATTTGAATCAATTTTCTAATTGGAGTCAAATTTTTGGAATTATTTCCCATAAATTATTTAAATAGAAATTACTTGCAAACTGAAATATGAATTGTGAAGCTTGGTCCAAAAAAACAGTGCTTGAAGCCTAGTGAAAGACCTGTGCCTTCTATTTCATTAGACCCAAAGAGCATCATTTTCAGTTGTCTGTAACATGGCTCCTTAGAGGTTGTCTAGCACTTTAATCTATCTAATGATTGATTTTTTAAAACTGAACCCTCCCAAATATTTTAGTTGAAAGAGACACATTAATATAGAGTTACTTCCTGAAATGAGGACTCTGTAGCTTTGACCTAAAACCTAAAAGTCAAGTTGAAGTCAGAAAATTATAATTTTTCTTGTAGCAATTTTGAATATTTTCTAATATTCTTGAGATGTCCTCATGCATGGTTATTTTAAATGAAATCAATAGATAACACGGAAAGTCTTAATCATCTAGACAGATGAACTTCTAGATAGGAGGCTTGTCCTACATATCCTAAGGGAAGGTTGGCTACCGGAGCACGGCTCTGCCTTCTGGTCATTTTTACTTAGTCAAGGGAAATCATGTGCCTGGTGGAACCAAGAGGTCATTTTATCCAATCTCTTTGTCATGGAGATGGGAGCTGTTTGGAGATCCTCCTCCTGTCTCAGGCTCTTAGTTGACTGTACACTTAAGGATTCCAACTTCCTATAAAAACAAGCAAATGACACAGAAATGGGGTATACTGACTAAGGAAAGTTCTTAAGGAAGAAAGATAAAAGTTTTTACGTTATGCTAAAGACCAGGAGTTTTTAAGAAACCGCAAATCCAGATTTTTATGTGAAATCTCTAATTTTTAAATAACTCACTGAGAAATATATTGTGACATCCAAACACATTTTTTGATTTAAACTTAAGTTTGAAAATGAGTCTTTGTTACTAAGCTTATGGTAATGTGCCAGTTAGCCAGAGTAGCTTGACATAGCTAGTTAAATGTGTGATTTACATAGGATTACTTAGGATTCTACATGGTATTGGTTATCAAAGGTACATTTAAAATAAAAAAATATACCATGCCCACTGAGTCTTTGATGGTGCTCAAAGTATTTCCCAATCTTGCAGTCCGTCAGGAACATTATTTTTAAGAACAGCTGTCCTAACGTAATGGTTTGGGCACATGAAACATATGTGAGAGATAACATGTAAGAGCTTATTTACTTGTTTGTTTCATAAAAATTACTTATAACCAGTATAAGACATTCTGAAAAATAGCTTTTTTAGGACCATAGGCTGTATAAATAAATGGCTTCTCAAAGGAAATGTCCTATTTACTTAAATCGGCTACTTGATTGTTAAACCTGAAAAAATATAGTCAGCTCATTGTTCTCCTGAGTTACACCAACTAGACAGACATTCAACTCATAATTTGAAGCTGTCGGGTTTCTTAAAGTGTCTCTTCTATTGGGTACATTTTACTCATAATTGCAACTTAATCTTGACGAATAATACATTTTTAATGTTTAAAACATATTACCTTATTTTTTTTATATAAGATTCAGTTAATTTGAAATGGCAAACTCTTTAGCTGAATGCATATCGTCGTTCATTTGCAAGGCATGTGCGAAGGGTACATCTGTCTTACAATCAGTTCTGAAGGGACATGTTAGCAATCAGGCTTGAGTTATTTTCCAGTTGAGTGGGACTGGAAAACAGTGCATGAGTCTGGAGAGAAAGTACTGTTGCTTTCACATGACCAAAGTGATACCCTTGCTCATGTGACCAAGAAAGATACACTTGAGTTGTGGATTGCCTAAAATTTGGAAGGAAAAAAAAAAGGAATTTTCTATTTAATACTTACCATAAAGCACTTTCACTAGATTGTACCTAAAATATTTTGGATTAAATGTATCTTCAAAAAACACAATATAATGTTACCAAAAATACAGTCATATTTAAATGTGCTGAAATAAAGTCCGTGTGGCCTTCCTTTGATATCTTCATGGAAGTTTTTACTGTAAGACATTGGAAAGATTTAAAGTTGTTCTTTTAAAATCTATGGAAAAGTTTTTCCGATTGAGTTATTTTGTTCAAGAAAATACATTAAATATATAAAAATTAGACCTGCTTTACATTTCAGGAGCACTTTTATTTATATAAAATTGTATTTGGGAAGGCTCTCATCGTTACAAATGTGAAAATTCATAAAGTTGATAGATGGTCAGAAGGAAAAATACTGAGATTCTGAGCTTAATCCATAAATGGAGTTTAGAATCTGGCAGAAATTATATTCTATGTTGAAGAGTATTTTATACCTTTTTTGAGGGAATAGGTAGATCTTTTTCTTTCTCTACATTAGAGTCTATTATAAACAATTTGACTATTTCTTACCAGATGATCGCTAAAGGGGAGAAACTGATTTATGTGATTAAGTCATGTATTAAGAGTAGATACAAATCGTTTGTTATTATAACATCATATTTTTTATATTACATTTCATTTCCTTAAGTCAAGATGCCCGTCATCAGATGAGCTTAGAAAGCTCTTTCCCATTGTTCCTGCTCAGGCAACATTTTTAGAAAATTTACAGTCACCTTCATAAGCAAGTTTAGTGCTCCCCCTTGTGGCCGACTTACTGTTGAAGATAAATAATAGATTGAGTCAACTAAAAGGACAATTTGCGTTATGGTTTAAGTAAATTGGTAAACACTATGTGACTAGAAAACAAAGATTAAACAGAGAACTGGAAGTATTTTTTTTTTATTGACAATGGAGAGGGTTTCTGTTACCATTACCTTTTGACTGAATCTGTTAAACAAAAACAGACATCAAAACAAATGTAATGTACGTGCAAACATAGCAAATTAAATACAAAAAGGAAATTACTAATGACAGGTCTTGCGCTTCCTAAGATCAAGCAGCAGAAAATCAGCAGTTAGATAAATGGTATTATTAAATAGGTTTTACTTTGAAATCTCCCATATAAACAAAGAATAAACAACAGTAACACCACCAAATAAAGCCACAGGGAAGAGTTACTCTTCTATACTTTTATACACTATATATGTTAATCATTCTGTCTTTCATTTATTTCCTCTGATAAGACTGACTTCAGGGAAGTCGCAACAAGGCCATCTTGGCTAGAAGCTTATAACATTAGACATGAGTCTGGCTAATGCCCTGTTACATTGACAAAAGGGAAAGGTTTCTGGGTTTTGTTTTTTTATTTTTTATTTTTTTCAATGGAAATGAGCCTCAGACTCTGCAGTGGTTGACATTCACTGAGCAGTGCTGGCTGGCGGTTCAAGATATCTGATGAGCATGTGGTTCTTAGTAAAGAAGTTCTTTTCTTTTTTTTTTTTTCTTGGTCCATAAGTAACAAGAGAAGATAATGTTTATTCCTTATAAATTTTTTTTAAATAATTGCTTTTGACTCTTGTAAACAGTTTAGCTCTGTTTTGTATTGAAAAGGAGATCGAGCCATCACAGTGCTATTTCTAAAGATATAGGACATCCCTGATTGCCTTTAAAGGACTATTTTTGGCTCCAGTTCCAGGTTAAATCATTCCTTTTTACATGATCAGAGGCAGGTTTTCAGCTTTAAGTATTGACAGACTTGAAGGAGAAACATATCGATTTGACTGTTACAATTCAAAAACTGTAAAAATGGTGGAATGGTAAAATACAAACAGTACTTGGAATTGTCAAATGTTTGCACTCGAGACTCCATGAACCATATATTTTATTTTTTTAAAAATCATATTTATATCCATTTACATAAGACTTACACATTTAAAAAGAAATACATACACAGTAATACATAAATGCCTAGTATATTACAATAAAACATGAAAAAAACAGTGGCTCCATTTCATAAAAGCTGTTGTACAGAATTTATGATGTGGATGATGCTGATTATTCAAATGACTTAAGCATTTTCTTACAATTGTAGTAAACGAATCAAGCTTAATATCTGACTCCCCCCAGATCACATTTTTAGCTGAATAAGCCATTACTTGTGGTCGTTTCCTTAGAATTCAGTCTTCACAAAGGTCTTCACTGTTCGTCTTCTGAGATGGTAGTGCACTTTAGGTAGAGTAGACGGAAAAGACATCTAAAATATTTAATGCACAGCGTTAGTCTACCCACAGCTCCCAGCCTGGACAGTTCCCCCTCTGCCACTGTTGGTGATCTCCATGCAGCCTGCCTACGTCTGCCCTGGGAGTCCGTGAACGGAAAGTCAGCTATAGGACCTGACCGAGAGCTGTAGGTAATTAACATTTGCTCTTCTCTGATTTTGTGCAGGCCAACTTAATAAATAACAAGATTTGCTCAAGTTTGTGGAAAGCATGGTGGTAAATAGAAACAAAGGTATTCACAGAAAATGTGAGCTGTCCTTTTGAAAAATTTAGAGCTTGCTCATCAGGAAATTTGGTTGAATTGACCTATTCCATGGAAGAGAGTCATATTCTGATTCATATCTTTTAGAGCTCTTCAAAAGATACCTTTGTTGAATTGTGACAAAACAAAATGGTAATAAATAACATATCTGATGTGACATCACTGATTCTTTTCTGTCATACTATGCTTAGGAAAAGCTCACAGTTTCTCTTTCCAACACAAATGAAGCAACAAATGATATGTTCTGAATTATTTTAATAATAAAAGTGCTAACAGAAATTGGTTGCCCCAGATTAGGTTACTGTAAAAATAAATACCTTTATCCCATTTAATGGTAAAAACTGGGAAATATGAGCTAGAATGCCATGCACAAAATACAGACTGCAAATAGTTAAAGAGTAATTCTACCCATCAGTCAGGAACTAAGAAGCAAGCACTACTCCACATATTAAATAGTCATTTGTAAATTAGTGAAGTATTCAGTTCCTGGGGAAATTATCATGTTATGTGTAGAAGCTATTACAAACAGTATTTTGGAAAGCCTCTTATTTAGCCAAATCATTATATACTTTAGATCATGCCTAATTAGATGCCAAATTGTATACCGTAATTAAATTTTTAATGTTGGGTTTTACATTCTGAAATTAAATCTCTTATCAGAAAGCTTTTTGTTTTATCAGCAGCTTCAAATAGTGACCCAAATAAGGCAGCACACCAGCTCCCATATTAGGCCCCAAAGACCAACAATAAATTGCATGGAGCTTTTAGTTCAAGGCAATGAATAAACAGCACAAGATGAGCTGTTCCTCTGCCTATAAGTGTTTCCTCTCCCCATTCCTGGGCACACATCGGGTTCCAAATATTGCTTTAAAAATTATTTTTCCAAAATATTAATTTATTATAAAAAGTAAATATTTTGGTAAAACTCAGTTTTAGGTTAAAAAAATTTCATGAGCACTTGACGTGTATAAGCCAAGAAACCGCAGTCTAACTACTGACTGTTTTTCAGTCAAACTCCATTTTTATATGGACTTGGAAGTGGATTTTTCATCAGCTAAGTATTTCTCTTAAAACAAATGTCTGCTGCTAGCTTAAGACTATATCATCAAAGTTTTAGTCCTACTTGCATTCTTATAATTTCACTTTGTTCCTATACCATAAGCCCCAGCTCCTTACAACCCATTTATTTGTTTTCAACAAATACAAATAAAAGCGATGGAAAATAACATGCTAGAAGTTCAAAAATTGTCAGCCTATTGTCTTTAATAATAAACCACCTCTAGGACATTCTCCTGTCTCTGCTATTTGACTCTGTGTACCTACTAAAATCACTCTCTGCTTACTTCAGCTTCCCCTGCATAAAATACTCACTTAAAAGTGTGTCATTCTCAAAGTGTCAAACTGTCCTCAGTAAAACCCTATGTGCGTCCATATAAAATGCTACTCAAAAGTAGGTGCTGGTGGCCAGGGCTGCGACCTGCTGATGTGTCATAAGATAGTGGCAGGCCTCCAACAGCGGGACCTTATATCGGTCAGAGCACGCAGATGGTGATTGGAAGGACTCGATTCAGAGCTACAGTACTAAGACTCGTCTCCTACCGTCTAGCAATCCGAAAGGGTGATCTCCCTTCTGGACTGCAAGGCCATCCCAAAGCGTGTCGTGTATATTTCCTGCTCTATGTAGGTGCCGCTTTGAGGTGGTTTGTTTTTGGTCAGCCAAGGGAAGCTACTCACAGCAAGTCAGTGCTGCCTCCTTTGAGTGGCTTGTCAACATGAGTATGTGCGAACAGTGGAGTTGTCTAACCTCTGCAGTCTTGATGAAGCAACTGCGAACGGAGAAAAGGGCTTTAGAGGAACTTGGATGATGGAGTCCAGAACTCAGATGAGAAGGGTGACCCCCTGCGTAAAGGGATCCTTAACATATTAGTTGACCTTCTTTCTCTCAGACATGAGCCACTCCTATCCCTTCCCGCTAGACCAAGTTACTAATGAAAAGTTACTCCAGTGTGATTCAGCTGGGCTTTCGAGTTGTGTATTCCTCCTTAGAAGCCTGTAAGGAAAGCAGCTCCCCACCGCGCTTGTTTTTGAAGCAAAGATTGCTTCTAGAGAATTCCAGATAGTGGATTTTTCTCCCCTCTCCAAGTATTGGAGAACTTCTTCACTAATTTGAATCACATTAGATTCCTCATGAATTTTGTTAACATGTTCCATAATATTAACAAGTGAGATGTGTAGATCAGAGATCATGGTTTATACTGAAACTAATTTTAAGGGCCATGAGAGTGCTAACCTTGAAAAGAAATAACGACTCTGGGCAATTATCTTAATAAAGAGAGAGGGAAACTATTTTTTTTAATGCCTACCAAATAGAAATCACTTTGTGACTACTATTTCAAAGTGGTCTCTCCTTCAGAATGGCTGTTTTCCTTTGTGAAGTATGTCACACAAGTCTAATGTCCACAGAAGGAAATAATACTAATTGGGAAATTACTGTTGGCTTTGTGTTTGTTTAATTCTCTTCTCATAGTTGTGCTTGTTTATTTAAGGCCTTCTGCCTTGGTCAGAGGTGAAAATATCTGATGAGTTTGGGTTTCTAAGACAAAATATAAAACTCATAATATTCAAACATGTAGGGCGACCACAGAGTTAATTTCCATTCACTAAGGACCATTAGTCCAAATCCAACCTCTAACTAAACAAATTCTTTACTTTGAGAATAGAAGAGTAAAGAAACACAAATCATGCAGATGAGTATTGTTCTTCCTAGATGTGGACATTAGCCAAAATTGTCCTTTTTAGGATTTTCTAAATTCTTTTTAAAAATGTAAACGAGGTGCCATGGGTTCATGCATCAGCCGATTCCAAGAGTCTGGTTTTTGATGAAAGCAAAGTAAACTTCAAGCAGAGCAAACCAACTTAAGAAAAGAATTCCAGAAAGCTATGCAAGGTCAGAGAATGAGACTAGCTTTTGCTAAACAGTTTTTTTTTTTTGGTTCTGTTTTGCTTTACTTTATAAGCAGAAATGCAAAACTACTGTACCATCCGTTGTCATTTTCCTCGATTGCCCAGATGTTGTGGTTAACCTGAATCCAGCTGGTAACGTTTCTGAGGAGCCAGGCATCATGCTGATTCCGTGTACTTCACGAGGGGGAAACTGTCTTCTCCATGTTGACCCACGCCTGAAATTCTTGTCATCACTCTGCCAATAACAGAATTATAATCTGATGTGATAACAAGTAAACTAGTCCAGCTACTTAAAACTGTGTGCTTAGAAACAGGTAATATTGAGGATTTATATTCAGTCTGTAAAGCATACATCTGAAATACTGTGCTTTATATTGAGAGTTCTATTAATTCCAAAATGATAGCATAGGAGATTTGCAACAGAAATGCTTTTATAAAAATGTTCCTGTGACTTCAAATCTTAAGGTTTGCTATCTCTAAAAGTAAACAGTTTTGAAAATCTAAAGTAAAGCCACAAATGTTTCCCTGAAAAGAATATGACCTCTTCTTTGCTATACTTTAGGGCAACTCATGTTACTGTATGAGATGACATATTTAGTTTAACAGGTGTTGGGCAAACTGCATTTCACTCACAAACCTGAAGAACTGCTTCATGAATTTTACTTTTATGTTAACAAGAGAAAGGAAAAAGCTATGTTTGATACAGCCTGGAACACATGAGATACTACTGCCCATAGTCTGCGTAGGAAACTCTAAATTTGTCATATGTCAGATTTCAGCTGATACTAATTAACTTGTAGTTTACTGAAAAACCTGTGTAGCCTGGAAACCATCCTTTTAATGAATCCACACGCTCCTTAGATGCTACCGAAAGCAGAATATAATTCTGGTTGCTGTTTTACGAGTGTAATGCTGGTACATCATTATGATATACTCTCTTCTCTCTCTGTGCATACACAAAGTACCTGCTCAGATACAATGAACCTTCTCTGAGTTCGTAAGGAGTGATATGTAACCTAGTGTCTAACTAGTATTATTAAGCACAAATTTTTCTTATTGTCAAATTCTAAGAAACCTATTAATTGCTCTACATAGATCTTAGCTTCTTAGATCATTAAGTTTCTTATCTAAGCAATGGCTATCTATTCACCGAAGTTCCAGCTCAGTATGTGGGGTTGACCGTACTAGCTCAGGTGACTTCATTTTGGCATATAGAATAAAATAGGTCAACATTCATCTCAAATTACCGTGTTATAACTAAGACTATAAGGTATTCTTCATCATAGACTGCTAAGATAATTGACATTCAGAGTCATTTTGGAAAAGAAGATCATTAATAAAATTATATGTAAATCTGTATATCTCTATAGATAAAGCACCCAAATCTAAATTTTGTTTAGATTAAGTAGCCAGTTTATAGTTTAAGAGTTCTCTGCTATTCCTTTTCTCAGCTGCCAGGTTCTGCATGGTCCTGGGTCTAAAATGTTTATAAATCAAGAAGCAGAATTTCACAGTTATGGCCTCTCTGATTTCTTGAATTTTGAGAGTTCTTGCATAAAGATAAATATTCTTCAGTTCTATGAATCACTACATTACATTGTAGGGATCTACAGCTCCTATAATATATGGGTTAAGGAGTGAAAAATAAGCAATTAAGGATTTAAATAATGATTCCTTTTGCTTTTTTTGGGCAGGTAACCTAAAGCTTTTTTTTTTGTTTTAAATTAACATATAATGTATTATTTGTTTCAGGGGTACAGGTCTATTGTGTGACTCTTTATTTAATATAGTGTTACTGCAGAAAGCTAACAGGACCTACAAGTGACAGCATCAGAGGACAAAGTTTTCATGAGGTGAGGCTGAAAGATAACCACTTAACTGAAGTCAAAGTCTGTAGAAGCACATGAGCACTTCTCAAATTTTTTTTAGTGGAATCTGAATGTAATTAGCCCCAGAAACAAGTACACTCTGGTTCTGGGTAAGTTGTTTAAGCTATTTTTTGTTCACACCACCCCCTAAAATAAAAAAAAAATAAATAATAGATAAAAACAAAAACAAAAAAACTAGGACAAAAGAGACTGCAGAGTTTGAGTGAAAAAATCATGTGCCATACTTTTAACAATAAGAAAAAGATGCAGCGTATTTTAAAGGCAGATAGTCACATTCCATTTAGACCTTTCTGCTTTTTCCTTTCTTTCAGAAAGCAACACTGACTCATACAGGCTTGTATCTCTACTTGGCTCCTTTGGGTCAATCCACATTAAAAAATATAGCAATAGGGGCGCTTGGGTGGCTCAGTGGGTTAAAGCCTCTGCCTTCGGCTCAGGCCATGATCCCATGGTCCTGGGATGGAGCCCCACATTGGGCTCCCTGCTTAGAAGGGAGCCTGCTTCCCCTCTCTCTCTGCCTGCCTCTCCGCCTACCTGTGATCTCTGTGTGTCAAATAAATAAACAAAATCTTAAAAAAAAAAAAAAGTAAAAATAAAAATATAGCAATAAACAGATCTTTAATAATTTTTATTAAAATTCCTTTTGAGGAAGTAGAATAATTGTGTTCAAAAGGATACAGGGTTTATGTAGACTATCTCTTTGATTCAACAATTAAGATTAAGGACAAAAGATTATCAAACAACTTATAAAATGAAAGTAAATTCACTATTAACTCGGTTTTAAAAATATGAATCATTACCCTGATTGGACAGGAGTATGAATTTATAGGAAGTTAGCTGATGTCAAGACTGTAGAGCTAATCTGTCTATAACCTTCTCTGCAAATGGGTTTTATAAATCAAAGATCATTGCCCTGCCCATTTGAATGTGGAATAATTGACTCATTTGAGGATTTCCTGGGTTCATTCACAAAATTATTTTAATGAGCTTTTTTTCTATAGCCAAGAAACACCTGCATTTTGCAATTTGCGTTTGTTACTTCATACTCTGGTTTTCTTTTTACTTCTTCCAGAAAGGGCCTGTAAAAAACTCAGAAGGGGGGCTTCTGGGTGGCTTAGTGGGTTAAGCCTCTGCCTTTGACTAGGGTCATGATCCCAGGGTCCTAGGATCTAGCCCTGCATTAGGCTCTCTGCTCAGCAGGGAGCCTGCTTCCTCCTCTCTCTCTGCCTGCTTGTGATCTCTGTCCATCAAATAAATAAATACAATCTTTAAAAACAAACAAACAAACAAACAAACAAACTCAGAGGACTGTTAAAGTCCTTGTGCCCCTTGTGTTCCTTTATCTCAGGAGGCTTACTTACATGTTTATTATTTTCCAAATAATTTAAACATGCATATATGATGCTTGGGCTTTTTACATTCCATATGGCTTTCAAATCCTATGACTGTTGAAATGTTTTCATATGTTTTTAAGGAAAACTCAATATCGCTATCTAAAATAATGAAAAGCTTCCCTTTTACTGAAAGCCACTTTTCTCCTCATTTTAATATCCTAAAATTTCCTGTGAAGATATACTGATATTTAAAAAATAAGCACATTCCTTATTAAAAAGCTGAATTTATCAGGATTAGTGTTATCATTGCTTTTTTTTAATGTCACTCAACATAATTCTGTAGTCACAGCTCATAAAAGAGACTGTTTCTGAATAACTCCTTCATGTTCCTAACTGCTGATACAATATTTATGAATTCATAAAGGTTTTTCCGAAACCAAATAAGTCATAAAATTTAATATTTACGAACAATAGTGGGGAAAATTCTAGATTCTACCCAGGGAACAAGCATCTGATTAATTTTTGAGCACTATTTCTTGAAAGCCGTTTTATCTGTACTCTCTGAGATCCCTTGTGAATGATACAGAAGGACTTACTTCGTCCAGTCGCCGTTCGGTTCCCAGAGCCAAGAGGTTATTGTACTCTCTTTCGAGGATCTGCCTTGCCTGTTGACATGAAAGTACAGTTATCGTTGCAAAAGTCACATTATATTTTAAAAATAATGAAGATTGCATTCCTTTGAGAAAACATTACAAATCTAACTTATTTATGGGGGCTTAAGTTTTTAGTCCTCCATGGCTACAAGCCATTGTAAGTTTTAGTTATAAATATAAGGTAGGGCAATTTTCTTTAGTCTGTGGACAATGGAGAGATGGCCACGCATACATGTCTGAGGTCAAGGGGCACTGACCTCAATTTATTTTACTCCAAAGTAAGTAAAGTAAGTCGCCTTACTTCAATCCAACTGAGTATTTTATATAAACTTTGCAATATATAAAAACAAAATAAAAAGTGAAGTTGACTGCCAAATTTTTGTCACATCTATGTCTAATATTTATCAAGTCTATTCTCAAACCTGGCCAATGATCATTATTTGGGGGAACTTGAGATACCCAGGATTCCTATACCCTATCTCTGGGTATCTGATTTCTTAGGCCTGTGATGAAGTTTGAAGGCTTTAAGTTTTTAATGAACTCTGACAATTTCAGATAATTATCCAGGCTGGGGAATCAATGGCATCCTCATTGCTAAGTGTCTGTCTAATTCAGACATGCAAATAGAAATGAACACCTCTCAGAAAGGCAGAGACTGAAAGCCATCTGCCAGGGATATTGTTTTGGGAAATCTGGCATTCAGCTGGAAGGTTGGACTACATAACCTCTAAATCCCTTTTCCTGCTTAATTTTATGATTTTGTTTTGGCTAGAAATCCAGTGGCTTGAAATTAAAGCCCCAGTGACACATTTCAAAGGTTGAGCTGAGCTAACTGTCATTAGAAATCATAAATACACAGCCGACTTTTATTTTGTCCCTAAAAGTTTAGTTTATCGTTATATAAATTAGGACAGTGCAGTGACAGCATAAAGGGGCTTGCCTGGGTGTTCTGTGTTGGAATCTGTAGTAATAATGCTAAGCTGCTATAGTCAAAGTTCTCATCCAGGGCTATAAGGGAGCCGTGCACACCGCTTTCAAGAATGTTATTTGCATATTCTCGAAGTCCAATTGCTTGTATCCAGCGAATAACTCGATCATTGCTCCACACCAACACATCTAGGAAAAGAGGTGCATCATTTTAGGCTGCATATTTAGGTATTTTGCACGATAAATAAACCTATCGGCTGTAATGAGTCACAGGTATCTGGCCAAGTCAGCATTTATGCCGATTGCTTGATCCACTCGCTGATGTACCTGACCCCCTTGTGTTGTATGTATTTACCTTCTTGTAACTCACCTAGGCTACTTGTAGCCTAGGGAAAAAAAAAAAAAAAGTTGTCATTGGAAGAGTGTTTGTTATCACTGAAAAGCACTTCCATCACCCAGAACACCATGTCTCAAAGTGTTTCCTGTTTCCGTTCTGGAGCTCTAGGGGTCTGTCTGAAGTTCAGTGATTTTATCACCAGATGGGGACATTTCTCATTTGTGTCTTGATACATAGCTCTTCAGTGAAGATGACAAAATGAGAAGCTAGTATGGTTCTTCATCATTGTTTTTTAACTACTCATTAAATATTGAATGTGGACTAGAGATCCTGTTTTTTTTTTTTTCTTTTACCTGAAGCAGTAAGTCAAAGAACTGAGCAGTAAGATAGGACAAGGATTCCATAGTGTGCTACTTAACCCACGACTTTGTCAATTCATTATTTTTCAATCACTTATTAATGCAAAAATCAAGCACTCGGTCAAGTCACAAGTGGGGGGCAGCGTATTTATATATTGTTTAAGTTTTTCAACACATTTGTCCTAAGGCATTCACTTATCAAGTTAGGATTGTGCATACCATTAAAGCAACAGAGTGATACCTCTGCCCCACTGGGTCCCCTCATGTCAGGTTCTCAGTCTCTGTCCTCACGTCAGCAGTAACCAGTATTCTATTTTTAGTACAGATTAGTTTTTTGAGGTTTGATTTTTTTAGCTTTTATAAATGAAATTGTACAATATGTACTTTTGTGTCTGTGTCTTTCACTCAATATGGATTCATCTGTGCTATGGAAAACAGAATTCTCTTGCTTATTTTCATCATTACTTAGTATTCCATTGTACGATTATGCCACAATTGATCCATTCTACGGTTGATGGACACTTGGCTAAATTCCACTGTGGGTATTAAGAATAGTACTGTTTTGAATACCCACAGGTATACTAAATCAATTCTACTCTCACAATTTAAATCTCCAGTGGCAATGTATAAAAATCTGCATCTTTACCAATACTTTGTATTTTTCATATGTTTTGTTTTATTTGCTTGTTTGTACCCGTTATGGTAAACCTGTTGTTGTTATACATTGAGTTGTGTCCCCGCAATATTCGTATGTTAAAGTCCTAATCCCCACTACCTCAAAATGTGACATTATTTAGAGATATGTTCTTTATTGAAGTAATCTAGTTAAAATAAGGTTATTAGGGTGGGCCCCTATCCAATATGATGATTTCCTTCCAAAAAGGGGAAAGTTGGAAGTAAGATATGCACACAAGGAAAACAACATGCCGATTAAGGCAGAGATCAGGGTGACGTGTTTAAAGTCAAGAGACATCAAGATTGACAGAACACCACCAGAAAGTAGGGGAGAGGCATGGAACGGGGTCTTCCTCAGAGCCCTTAAAAGGACCAACCCTGCTGACATCTTCATCCAGCCCCAGAACTATGAGACAATATATTTCTGTTGTTTTCCAGAAAAAGTATAAAGAATACTTTGGGAAATACAGTAGCTTTTTTTCTATTGAAACTTTAAGACAACCTCTACTTTTAAGAGTATTTTTAAGTTCACAGCAAAAGTGAGCGGGAAGTGCGGTGTTTCCATATAGCCCCTGTCCCTGTAGACACACAGCCCTCCTGACTATAAAATTCCCCACCAGCGTGCTCCATTGTTCCATTAGGCAAACCGGCATTGACACCAAGTCCACAGCTAATATTAGGGTTCATTCTTGGTGATGTACACTCTACAGGTCTGGACAAATGTATAGTGACATGTATTCATCATTATACTATCATACAGAATAGTTTCACTGCCCTAAACATCCCCTGTGCAACATTTATTTATCCTTCCCTCTCCACTCAACAGGCAACCACTGACCAATTGTTCTTGTGCCCATAGTTTAACCTCTTCCAGAATGCCATATAGTTGGAATCATGTGGTATGATTCTTACAGTATAATCATGTACTACTTTTCTTTCAGTTAGCAGTATGCGTCTACAGTCCCTCCCCGTCTTTTCACGGTCTGGTATTTCATTTCTTTTTAGCCATATTGAATCTTTATATATAGATTAATTCACATATTAATTTGAATCATATGGCCTATCATTAATTACTTGGATTTTCTATATATCTTTTCCAATCCTTATTTTTTTTTTCATTTAGTGAGGAATATGTGAAGAAAGACTCATAATGCCCACCTCCCAGTCTTACTACCATTTTCCTGTTTCAGCCAAAGCAGAATGAATTTCTTTAGGGAGAATGTTTACTGTCTCCCTTACACTTATGGGTCTTTCTTTCTTCATGTCTTCAACAAGGCAAAAGACTTTAATGCTCTTTACTATATAGAGAAATTTTATAGTACACACACACACACACACACACACACACACATTCCTTCACTGGTTCTCCATGGGTCATTCCTAAAGTATATATTTTCCTCTGAGTTTTCATTAGCTTGTTCCACTAAGGTGTTAAATCTCAGAAAATGGGATATAAGTGGGTTAGTATTATACTGTGGTTAAATTAACAACTGCTGTTGATAACAACTGATTGATTCAAATGACTGGCTGCACTAAACTTGCACTTCAGACACTGGGCAGGTATGGCTGACAGCATCGGTCTCCAATTGCCTTCACTAAGTGCGGGATTTTTTAAAAGTAATGCTACAACCATTTTCTCAAAAAATAACAAAACTGCTCAGTTTTCTTTGCATGAAGTGGATCTGTAAGTAGGAAGAGCTTGTTCTTTTCTAGAGATGGGCTTATATTTTGACATTTGAATTTACCGTATTTCTGCAAATCTAGACAAAACATTTGTATTTACCGTATTTCTACAATATATCTTTATTAAAAATATCATTGCCATACCTGTAGCTTAGAGTCCTCAAATTTATAAAATTATGAATAGAAAATAATTCATTTACTTATAAGGTGAAGGTAAATAAAGCACTAATCTAAACCTTATTCCTTCTGAACAGCAAATTGCTGTTTACAAAAAAATTACAGCAATTTGCTGTTTACAAAAAAAATACAAAAAAATTGTAAATCAGATTCCTTTTTATAAATCTATTTTTAAGAAAAATTTATGCCCTGACTTTAAAGCTTTTTGTAAGGATCCTCTTGACCTCACCAATAAATGGCTAGACATTAGTGTTGACTGTTTCCTAGCAACAAATTAAATGTTAGTACATTCTTGATATTCACATGGTTCCCTCATTTCAGAAAGCTGTTTATTAAGGTCAAGGTTAATTAACACTTCAGATAATAACAGAGACCCCTCGTTAGCATCAAGACTTATTCCTGCAAATGTCATTGGATCAGTTACAGGAAACAGTGGCTATTTACGATCTCACTCACAGCCTCCTATCATATGGAACTCTGTGTGTACAATCCTAGTGAATCACAGCAGTTTTTCTCAGGGCTATGCTATAACCAGTAGCTGCCAAAAACTAAAACAATATTTGGTATAGGGCCAAATGGGTAATTTCTCCTTCTCTTTTACATCTACCTATATATGAAACATCCCATGTGGTGAGACCAAGCATAATAAAATCTAATTGGAAAAAATACTTAAGAAAGAAAACTAGAAAGTGGTTTCCCATGGGTAAAATCTATTTGTGTGCTAAAACATCTTTTGTTAGGTCAAACATAGACTTCTTTCTAAGGTCTTTCTTTGATCAATTCATTCCCAAATTTCAATTCAACTGAATGACAAAGTACTGAAAACAATTTGCAATTTCCTGGGGCCCCAAAATAAAGTGAAATCAAACAGCTCAATTTTGATAATGGAAAAACACTTTCTTGCTCCCAAGTAATGAGTCAAATGAACTGTTACAAGAAATCCATTGTGTGTCTATCTATTCTCCAATGAACCATATATAGAAAAATATATTAACCAATCACCTTCACGTGCATTCAAGCCCATTCTACTAGAATTAATGTGCTGTCCCAAAACTGCCAAAGATAAAAGTAATTTCTGACACTGTTTATCACAAATGAAAATGATAGAAGTCTAAGATAATCCTAAAGAATGAAACAGCACTAAACTTGGATAGGAAGGAAAGGGTAAGGTAACATGCAGCACATACTATTTTCATATTTAAAGTGAACCCCCCAAAAAAGTGAGCCCCAAAGAAAGTGAGGATGAAAACTGACTCATGCCTAACTATGAACAGTTAATGTACAAACACTTCTTGAATTTGATGAAATGCTCCCACATATCAACCCTTGGTGAAGAGTAAATGGGAACATTGCTTGTATCCAAAATCTTCAACAAAAAATTTGGTGATATTTCCCTTAATGAGAAATTTTTTCCTTTGAAAAAGTATAAATGGACCTAAGTGGACTGCTGACTTTTACTGAAAAAGACCCATAGATACCTATACCCAACAATGAAATTTTCTTTCAACAACAGTAATAAAAGTAAAGTGGTGCCTAATAAATATAGGATCTAAAATGTTCTTTTAAACAATTCTTTCCCCTGTATATTAAGGTACTTCTCAACATTTAGAGGATTAATATTAAATATAATACTTTTATAATCTGTAATATGGAGTGTCTTTTCTTATTCAAATCAAACCTTTTTGTACACACAATAATTGCAGCAATTAGCAATGCTTCTAAATCATTTCTTTGACTTAACAATTATAGCTAAAATTATTAATGGATTAGTCTCATTTATAGAGGTAAAATATCTGTGTAGCTTCTATATAAAATTCCTGTATAATTTCTGTAACCATAGTACAAAAATAAAATTTCTAAGCACCGAAAGAAAATTCAAATGCTATAAACCAAAGGTGAACTGCTATAAATAAATTATATACCATATTTCTCTGAATCATATGAGAATGTTCTATTAAAACTTTGACAAAAATATCTACCTGAAGATATCTTTAGGACAAACAGACTGTATAATTATCAGGTTAAAAGGAGTACATCTCAATTTATTCATTTGTTCATGTTTCATTTGTTCATAAGGGTGTCAACACAATTTTTTAAAAATTCAAGAATACATTCTAGATGGGATGGATATTCACCTTATAGAGTGATGCTATCTTTTTTATGTTTATGTTTAATGTTTCCTAAAAGCAACAAAAAAGAAATAATGATGACACTATTCTAACTAGTGACATAAATAATTATGCTATTTAGTGACCTTGTAACATATAGAGCATTTGGGGTTCATAAAAGTGAAAGCTAAAAATCCCAGAAAAAAAGGCATTTGATATGAAAGAAAGATATACTACCTTTGATTTCATGTTGGCTTGCTTCCCGTCTTCTTTCTAGTTCTTTTCTGTCATAATTCAACCTCTTTAAGCACATAATTCCATATTGTAAACTTGTTCTGTTATTTTTTTTAAAAAAAGTAGAAAACACATTGAATTTATTCAGCAGATAATAAATGTTCTTTGATTAAGCATAGTCAACACTATGCACTACTTCTGAGGGCAACGGAGTAACAAATTACATTGGTAATTAAATCCTTTAGTACTGGTGGGAAACAAACTACAGTTATTTTAAGCACATGTATTTCTAAAAAGTAAAAATATTAATTTCAAAATAAGAAAACCATAGTCTTGAAAAGAACTGTGGATTATGTTGTCCATCCATTTCTTTTTCTTCCATCAAGCTATTTTGACATTATTTGTAGACAAATGAACACTTAACTCATTTGGAAAGAATTTAAAGCCACTATTATGATAAAAGGAAGAAATTTATAAGAAATGGGTACTTTCTTCTTAAGCTGATGAGAAAAACATATAAACACGTGAATAAGTTAAAGTTAGACAGGGAGCCACATACCAAAATGAATAGCTACCCCCCTCAATGCTACAGAATATGTGAAAAAAATGAGTCAGCGGATAATGAAATTCTGTGTGGAAAGGATATTGTGGAAGAGTAGAAAACTGATCAGATCCTTAAAGGTCAGGTAGCAGAAAAGGGGTTATTAAAGTAAATGCAGCGCCTGAACACAGGGTTGCCAATGAAATTTTAAATGTGTGGTGATAGTGAGACATACTGTACAGGGTTGGAAATCCATGCCAGAAAATAAGGAGGAATATGATTCCATATGGAGAATCGGGTAACATAATGGAAAGCCTGAATTCAGCCTAAGTGTGGAATACATCTAGGTGATAGAGAGCTGTCTGGATGGTTTTTGCAGCAAAAAAAATTGATCATAATTTTTTTTGTTTTTGGTTTTGGTGTAGGAAGATTAACCTGGCAGGAAAATCAGAGATGGGGAACATAGGTAAACCTAAGGCTAGGGAAATCAATTAAGGGGTCAATGCTGTGAAAATAAAGGGCACAGAAAGGACAATTGCCATGAGCATACAAAGAAAATCCAGATACTAGAGATGTTCAGAGAGAAGAAAGAAGACATGGTGATATTAAATATAAAAGACGTGAAAGAGTACAATAGGAAAAAAGAATTTCTAGGCTTCAAGAGTAAAGAGCATTGTTATTAGTGATTTCTTGTTTAGAAATACACACAAATTTAGCCATACACACTGGCCAGCTTACACCCAAGCACTGGATGCATTTCTAAGCCTTCCATTTTAATAAGAACAATGCTGAGTTAAAATATTTCAGAATCAGAAGAAATGGGAAAAAATCAAAGTGTTATGGGCTGTATTATGTTCCCTCAAATTCAAGTGTTCAAGCCCTAATCCTCAGTATTTCAGAATAAGACTATATTTGAAGATAGGGTTTTTAAAATGGTAAATCAATTAAAATATAGCCCTTAGGGTGGGTACTCTTCCAGTCTCACTGGTAGGTGCTCTCATACGAACAGGAAATTTGGGGGTGTCTGATGGATTCAGTCAGAAGAGTGTGTGACTCTTGATGTTGGGGTAGTGAGCTTGAGCCCCATGTTTGGTGTAGAGCTTTCTTTAAATGATTAAATACTTTTTAAAAAAAAAATAAGAGGAAATTTGGACATGCAGAGAAACTGGGAAAGTACACACTCAGAGGAAAGATCGTGTAAAGACACAAGAAGAAGTCAGCCATCTGCAACCCAAGAAGAAATCAATCATACTGACACCTTCATCTTGAACTTCTTGACTCCAGAACTGTGATCAAATCAATTTCTGCTATTTAAGCCACACAGTCAGTGGTATTTTGTTATGGCAGCCCCAACAAATTAATGTAGTGGAAAAACAGATAACACTGATGTAATAACAGCTACAGACATCAGGTAGCTTGAGGTTAAACCAATGGTTCTTGGCTCATTTCTGTCAAGTGTTTATCAGTAATATAAAATTGTACTATAAGGAGGATATATATTATTACATCAATGTCTACTATATGGAAAGCTGGGCCATAACGACAGTGGGATGCTCTATGCAGTCGGTTCTACCTGCTTTAGGTCAGAACTAAGCATAGCATAAAGATGAAGCTCGTGTATTTCCCTGAACCAAGAGAACCCCACTGTTTCTGTAATTTTTATTTAAAAAAAAAAAAAACCTTGATCAATGTAATAATCATTTTTACTATAATGTAAAACAAAAGTCAATCAGTGAAGAATGGGAAACAGCTGCAAATATGTAATCAAAGATTCTAATATTTGAAAATCTACTATAACCACATAAAATTTGAGTTCAAGGAGAGGGAACTCACTGCCTAATAATGTGTATATGATAGGGTAATTGGGAGTCCTACAAAGCTGTTCTTTCTATTGAACAGAAATCATTCACCCTACTATCTACAATTATTTGAACTAGAAAAGCACATGTTCAACAGAGCAAATATTATTCTTCCATCATGTAATAATATCAAAACAGGAAAACTAAAGTCTTTCCTTATCCAAGCTAAATATCTTTAATTTATTCAACTTTTCAGGGTGCCTAGGTGGCTCAGTCAGTTGGGTGTCTGACTCTCAGTTTCTGCTAGGGTCATGGTCTCAGGGTCATAAATCAGGATCATGTCTCAGGGTTGTGGGACTGAGCCCCACACTGGGAGTCAAGCCTGCTTAAGATTCTCTCTCCATCTCCCTCTGCCTTCCTCCTAGCTTGCATGAGGATTTACTTGCTCTCTCTCCCTCTCGTTCTCTCAAAATAAAAAAAACAAGTTAAATTAAATATATTTTAAAAAATTAATTTAACTTTTCCACTGGACTCTTAGCACTTTATCAATAACAATTTAATGCCTATATATTAATACAGTTTCTTATTGTCATCTCACCATATGGTAGAACTTCACTGAGTCTGACAATAAACACAGTCTAAATATGTCCTGTAAGCCATTAACCAAACCTGAGATTTTTATTCTAAATATGTCCTGTAAGCCATTAACCCAAACTGAGATTTTTGTGCCAAGTATAAATCATAACTTTTTCACTTGATCTACTTCTAAATCATGGATTCCCATCCAACATTTTAATGGTTTCTAAAAACCACATCACACTTATCTCTACTAAATTTAATCCAACAGTATCAACAACTGTATTAAGATTCAAAACATCTCCATAAGTTTAATTGAAGAGCTGCAATTATTATCTCTTTATCCTAATTTTATGTCATCAACGTATCTGATTTTTTATACCATTTTCATTTTAGTCGCTAATTAAATGTTGGACAGGATGTGAACAAATAGGGGTTTGCAAACCCAAATCATCTAGATTTATATTTATTAATTTATCATAATAAAAAACTACTTATGAAACCATAAAACAAACTCAACTATAGAGAACAAACTGAGGTTGATGGAGAGAGTTGGGTGGGGGAAGGGTTAAATGGGTGGTGGTATTAAGGAGGGCACTTTTTGTGATGGACCCCCGTGTTGTATGTAAGTGATGAACCATAAATTCTCCTGAAATTAGTAATACGCTGTATGTTAACTAACTAGAATTGAAATAAAAACTTAAGGGGCACCTGGGTAACTCAGTCTTTTGGCTCAGGTCATAATCCAAAGGTCCTGTGATTGAGCCCCCACACTGGGCTCCCTGCTCAACAAGGAGTCTGCTTTTCCTTCTCCCTCTGCTCCTCCCCCCTGCTCGGTGTGCTCTCTCTCTCTCAAACAAATAAATAAATCTTTAAAAAATAAATAAATAAAAACTTGAAGTGAACAAAAAAGAATCATAATCCAATCGACAATTTCTCACATAACCTACAAAGATATCAGCATGACACTTATGACATGGTATTATAACAAGCTTCTTCTTCCCCCCAGATGGTAAACAACTTGAAAAAAGAGGTTACATCTTATTCATGGGTCCTTATGGCTGTCTCACAACTCATTCAGTGTTTTTTTCTGAAAATTAATGCACAAATAAAAACATTAAAAGATTTATATGAAAACAAAGAAACAGCTTCTTCAGAGAATTCCTTCTCAAATTTTTTCTGATATATACCCAAATTATATAATTTACAACTATATGTATATTTATAGAGTTGAAACTGACTTAATTTTATTCTTAATAAATAATTTCCTAATATAAAAACATACACAGATACAAATCACAAATATGGAATTTCTAAAAGATACAGAAAAAAAGTTATATTGCGTTGTGTATATGTGTGGTTCCATAAACTTTGAGCTCATAATATGTACACACCTCTGTATTAGATAGTCACTGCAATTTGCTGCATGAAAATATGTGCCAAGTATATGCACAGAGATGTTTTGAATAGCATAATTCTCTATTTCTTAGACATCTTTTTGTTCTAGTAATATATACGTTATTTACTGTTTCATTTTAATTACTGTTTGAAAAAACCTACCGATGGAAGCTATCCACCATTTTTAAATGGACGCGAAGATCTTTTTTTGTTAGGTGATCTAACATTCTTGCATCTACCAAGCATTCCATAAAATAACTTCTGTATTGAGGTAACCCCAGGCTGGGAAGCCATTCATTTCCAATCCACTCGTGGTTCATATCTCCATAAGCCAGAGTCTGTAGAAAAACCGGACACTAGAATTGTTTTATAGCAGTCAAGTTTCTTAGCCAATAAAATGAGATGGTAATAGGAGGATATTGCATATTCTTATAACTGACATTTAATTAATATGCTATATGGGAAAAAAGCAGAAATAAGACCTAGCCTTTAAGTATTTGACTTAATTGGACAAAATGGAACTCTGGGTACATGGATCGTGGCACCTGCTTACAGAAAATGATTGTGTTTGTTTTGTATTCTCAGAAGAAATTACATTCTATACAAATATACATTTTTAAATTAAAAAATAGAATTAATGGTACAATATAAACGCTAAGCTTAAAGATTCTTTGTATAGTTAAATTTATTTAATTTAATTGATTTTTATCTATCAGCTAATACCCCACCATTTCCTTCTCTTGCTGTGGTATAATGGCAAATCTCAAGGTGAAAATAGAAACTTTGGTAAACAAATAGAGAGAGGAGCAACAAGGGTAAGAGATTGCATGCAGTGTGGACACTGTTGCTATCTAGTGAAGCATGCAGACAGGGTCCATAAAAGTCATTGGAAAGAATCAGTCTCTTTTAGGTATACAGACTCTGTACTTAAGAAATAGGGTATCATCAAAAAACAAAGACAAATACTCTAGTTACTTAATGTAACAATATGAGTGAACTCATCTAACTATTGTTCATGATAGCCAAAGTGAAAACCAAGTCAACCATCGCCTTTAGACCAATTATTAAAAAGGACTATCACTACCTACTAATTTTACAGCATCTTTTATTCAGTTCTTTACGTTACAACCAAGTCACACTTGTAATTATAACATGTATTTCTAATGGAAGTCTCAGGGGCTCCCCTTCTTTTGTGTGTTCTTAAAAAGGATGAAATTCTTACCAAAATCAAACTCAAATACCACCCTAATTTAATGCATGTTTAAATATAGGTCCTAGTAATAACTACCAAATTTTCCTCATTAGTCAAAGGTTTGAATCAGATGCGCGATCACATGCATTAATTCTTTTGGTTGCATGTCATGTGGAAATGCTGAAAAATGTGCAGCTTCCTTGCAAACACACATGCTTGTTCAAAGTACAGATTCCTGTCTCATATAGTCATCTCAGTTAATGGAAGGGGCTTTGGACCTGCAGGCTCAGTGTGGACACACAGCCTTCGACCCCAGACTGCCCACACTTTCCATTATACTTTAAAGCATAAGTTTCATAAGGTTTTTTTTTTTTTTAACACCCCCTTTTATATCCAACTTGAATGATTCCTGATTAAATATATTCAGGGGCAATTTCAGAGAAATTTAAGTTACAGTTCATTCTTTTGAAAAAGAAAGAAAATTTCCCTTTCAAAGTGGCCAGATATGAAATGATATTCATTTTCTTTGCAAAATATGGAGATTTAAAAAGACATATAGAGTATTAAACATAGCATATTCAAATATACGTATAAGGCTAACTAACCTAAGCTAAGTGAAGATTTATAATATTATGACATACTACAGTTTCTTACTTTATATCCTCATAGCATACTAAATGATATTGTTTTAGAGCATAGGAATTTCCTACCTGGGCCCAGCTTCCTTCCTCAGATTCTTTCTGTGTTAGCAGCAGGGAATGATTAATAAAGCAGATAAATATAAATTAATCTCAAATGAAGACAGTAAAAATTATTCTAGCGGAAGCAAAACTGTTTGTTATTGAAAATGCTATGACTTAACTAGATAAATACACTGATCCTTTTTCAAACCCACAGTAATCAATTTAGCAGTTCAATGGCAACCACATAGTTTCTAGTTAATTCCAATTAAACATACACACATATGACATATGGACTTTTCATGATACATTTGATCTGGTCATCCCAAACTTTTTTTAATTCTTAAAAGTATGTTATTTTCCAAATGTCAATGTAAAAAAAAACCTACAATAAAAATTCCTGATTATATACATACAAGTATACAACACATGTAAATGTATACACACACACATATACACACACACACACAATGAAATAAAAATCTAACAAAGTAAATTAATGAAGTACACAAAGTAACTGTTTCCCTCTAACAAAGCTTTGTAGTAATCAAATAGATTTCAGCAACAGTCAACAACAAACAAAAGTAAACAAGAGTAAAGCCCAACAAACTGAACTAGAAATATAGTTAGAAAATGACACTGACATTTTTATCCTTCATAAACTAGATAATCAATTTTTCACATACAGATACAACCAAAAGAACATTAAATTAAAAGCAGCTGCTAAGAATAAAATGTATGACATACTCAGCTTTATTTTAAATGAAAAATGATTATATGTAATATTATATTTTTAAAAGCTGACAGTTATAATCAAAGTCACTAAAAATTTCTTTAAGCCTGTGCTTCGAGTATCAAATGAACAGAATTTTCTGGAGGGGTGGAGTTTTAAGTTCTGTATTGGTAAAGTACAAGAAATTAAATGATTATATTTAAAATGAGTCTTCGGGGCACCTGGGTGGATCAGCCGGTTAAGCATCTGACTCGATTTTAGCTCAGGTCACTATCTCAGGGTTGTGTGAGATTGAGGCCCACACTGGGTGGTCAGTGAGGAGTCTGCTTGGGATTCTCTCTCCCTCTCCTCTTCTCTCTCCCTCTACCCCTCCCCTCTTTCCCTCTCTCAAATAAATAAATAAATCTTTTTTAAAAAAGAAAAAAAAAAGGAGTGTTCAATCGGAACTTTTCTATTACATGTTTAATTGGGTTTGAGAACATGCATTGCCTGTGCATACGCCCAATACTAAGAGATATCGGTTAGTAAAAATTCCCCGTGTTGCGAAATGGATAAATAAGCATTATAAAATCATTGATTATTGCTTGCATATTACTAACTCTTCCGATATTAACCACATTATGATCATCTAGCCCTGCTTCATTTACAATGTCCAAGCACAGTAAAATGAAACCTTAATGAATAATGTTAGTTTTCATGCATTTCATTAGGTAAACATACCCATTACTCTGATCTGTCATACACACAATAGCTCTCTCATCCCAGTAACAGTCAAAGGACTTTTCTTCATGTTTAACAAAGCCGTAAGACTAACCGTTTTTGCTGGAGCGGCCAGATTTTCCATTTCTTCATGGGTCACCCAAACGTTGCCTGAAGGCTAGGGAGGAGGCCCGGCGGGGGAGCAGTGGGGTCCACGGCAGGGAAGCAGTGGTAAAGAAGAAAGGCAGCAGAACTGTAAGTTACCAGTCCCAAGGCAACGGGACAGTGCTCCTGCTTCTACAACATGCACAGGAGAGACAGCATTGCTGGTCTGCTCACAGCTTCCTTTTTCTTCTACTTAAAAAGATTAAATAGAAAGAGGGATGCTGTGAAGCTCCTGTGGGATAGATTTACAATGATGCTCCTGTGATTATTAATCAGGAAAAAGGACAGACCAAGATTTGCATTTCAAAGGTAGGTAGCTAATGGATCCATTTATTTGTTTGTTTTTGTAATCATAAAGAACTGATTAAATTTGATCTGTAGAGGAATGTATTTACTTTTCTTCAGAACACAAAGGCACAGGTACTTTGTTGTGCAATTACCAGTATGTCATTCACAAAAGTTTTGATTCTTCCTTGTCCTTGAAAAGAGAAAATTGGTGGTCAGTACAAAGCGGAAGAAAGCATTATCATCACCTGTCTGGAAACTAGTATCAGCTTTTCCCACACGATTTCTCCCTTCTATAATTCCTTAAGTATGCTGTTTTCCTATATTCTTGGAAAGGAAAAGGAAGTGAAATGCTATTTTTAATTTAAAAACTATTTTCTTCAACCTTACTAAATGTCAGAAATTACAAAACCTAGGATACCCAATTACTCAGCAGTGCCCTATACCATTATAGAGAAGAACATGATGTAAAAGGAAATTTTCCTTTTTGCAGGCATTATTCTTTATAAAGTCTCATTTGCTTTCTAAATAAAATAACCCATGATATTTGCTCTATACTGAATAATGCACAATTTCTAAACCAAAATCCAGTTAGTAACATACAGATGTGACATATTGTTGATGGGAATGGTTACTGGAACCACTTATTAAATTTCACCGTTTCACTGGGAAATCCTTATGAACATTCCAAGGATGTCCAAATATGTCCATCGTATAGTTACAATGGAATTTATATCCTATGCATTGCGTATTACTTGTTTTGGAAGGGGTCTAAAATCGGAAGTAGCAAAATTGATGCCCCAACAAAAGCCTTCACTGTAACTCTCTCTGGCCTCTTCTACCAACACATTGTACTGTTTGAATTTTCCTCCTATTATAAATTATGTAATTGAGTATAATTTGAAAAATAACAACATATAAACTAAATTGATGAGTATAATTCAATATAAGATAAATCTCATTTATAAGAGAATTATATATATATGAGTAATGCATAATACATAACATATATATATAATAACATATATATATATATGTAGTTCCATAACAAAGGGAAGTTATGCCCCAAATTGTCATAGAGCATACTTAAGAAAAATCCCAGAGGACAGCCATCATATTTGTAAAATTTATATGTGCAAAATTCTCATTTTCCATTTTGAGGTTTAGGGTATATCTGAATTTTTCCCTACAAGATAAAACTATGTGCACCTAGAAACTATTTTGAATACTGGAGTCACCTATGTTATTAAGAGACCCTCCCCTCTACACCCAAATTTTGGAAATGGTGCTCAATATAAACAGACAGAGGCATATGGATATATGAATCATTAAATTACAGAATAAATTGCTTTTATTAACTTTGTGAAGAGGGTACTATACTAAAAAGAACTTAACACTCATGTGTCACATACCCTTTATACCCAGTGACCACAGTGGTCCACCCGAATGGCTGTGCTGTTTGTTCAAAGTGAGTTGATGGAATGATTACCTGAAATTCACTTTAGCCAGTCTCATTTTATAATGATTTCTGTAGCTTCTATGTTAATTGTGAATCCAAATAATTAAGACCTCCCTCCGTCTATAGGAAACTTGACCAGTATTACCTCATACTGGAATTTGTACATGTATAATCCCCTCCAGAGTTTATCTTAAAGTCTATATTGGTCGGTCTATCATGAAATTTTGGAACTGGCAAGATGCTGGAAGCCAGGGTTTTATCTGTAGCTTTACGTGCAAAATAACATATACCGAGGGCAATACCGAAAGCCATACTCTAAAGTATGGCTGGCAAACTTTTTCAAGTTGTGTGTTGTTCTCTTCTGATCTGTGGTTTTACCTGTGAGGAGCACTGTCTGTTCCAGAATCTTGTAAAGTAACTCATAAAATAGCTTTGGCACAACACAATGGTTTAGGCATTGTCAAGGTTTCAACAAGTTGATTTTATAAGCAAGCCCATGCACTGTAAGTCAATTATTCAGATTTCTTTCTCCTCATCACCTGCTAAAGGTTTGGAACTTTCACCTGGGTAAGTCATAAAGGGGTGCTGTAGAGCACAAGCATTTCAGTGAAGAGAGTATCTTAGAGAATAGGTAGAGGGCCTTCATGGCTATGCAAATGCAAGGTCAGCAACTGACAGTGCTTGCCTCCCTCAATTTTGTATTTGACCTGCTTTGATTGCCTCATCTTAGTCCCATCAGAGAAGAATATGTAGATAGTATTATCAAATGAGAACTAGGAGGAAAATTCCTAAAGGATGTTTGGATTAAAGCACTTGCCTAATTAAATCATTCAAGAGAGAGTTACAGCATAAAAATAAATATTAAAATTAGCTTAACATATAACTCATGAAAATTAATTATGGGAAAATAATCACTTCTCTTGCTGGCAGAAATAGAAAATAAGTAAAGCAGCAAGATCTCAGGATAATCCTAAACCTTATCTACCTGGAAGTCATTTCTGTTACTTCCTAGATCATTTTGCAGTAGTATTCTACTTGGTAATTGAGTTGCAAAGTAAATAAACTTGACATTTACTTTTCACATTCGAATGGCCCAGATCCATATTTCTCCCCATCTGATTTTATGTTTCTCAATATAAGAAAAGAAATATTTCCATTATATGAAGACTAGCATTTGCACAATTGCACCTCACTTTATTATGAGGTTACTAATAATGAAAAGGGGAACGAAAGAACTGGAAGAATGCCGTAAAAGAGAAGAAAACAGGTCAATGCAGGAAGCAGCAGGGTGTACTAAATCATAGCATATACTCTGGGGCAAACCACAAGGCGGTGTGACCTTAGGCAAGTCACTTAACCTCTCTGTACAGCAGTTTTTTCCCATCTTATACAAGAGATGAAAAAAAAAAGTACCTATCTCATAGTGTTGTTGTTGTGGGGTTTAAGTGAGTGATAACACGTAAAGCACTTCCAACAGCGCCTGACACTTAGGTGTCCACTGATGTTGGATATCATCACAATTTCATTAGAAATTTACTATAATTTCTTTAGAAATTTTATTAAGCAATATCCACTCCAGTAAATCTTTTGTTTCATAAACGCTCTTTGTTTCCCATGTATATTGTGCTGACTGATGTCTATTTTATGCCTTACATTTCTGCTTGAATTTGCTGAATTCTGTGTTCCCAAACCCATTTTTTTCTACTGCACTGCTTTTTTAATTAGGCAGTTTAAATAAATATAACATAAAGTAAAAATAAAAGTTTCATTCATATTAATTCTGAGTTGAATTACTTGGAAAGACAGATATTGGCAAATCTGATAGCACGTTATCAGTGAGATACAACTTCATCAAAGTCTGGGGAAAAGATTGTAAATGTCCAGGAGGATCCTGCACTCAAATAGCTTGTTCAATATCTCAAAATTATCACTTTAAAAGGAAATTCAAACTAGAAAAATTGAAGATGTTTTATGGATGAAGTTCTAAGAGATAATGTAGAACTTCAGGCATTGGAATTGTACTCAAAGAAAAGTCCTAAGTGTTTCATCTAAATTTGCAAGTGCCTGAGCATTTACATATTTTTATTGAAGATAAAATATTTAAAGCATGTACTTATTCTCTATGACATCCCTCTTTAACCAAATATTTCAAAGAACTGGTATTTCTATCCCGATTCTATTAGGTAAGAGACTTTCCACAACAGCAGCAGCTCAGAAAAAACGGACAGAAAGCTGCAAAATTAGGGCTGACCCAAGAAAGTAATAAATGTAAATATTAGATTTTCTTTTGGGTGGTCTGGCCCATTTCATGCAGACAGGAAAGGAGGCAGAATCAGATAGAAGTTCCATTCAGTTAAAAAAAAAAAAAAAAAAGTCTAAGTAAATAACTTTGTCTTCTTCTCTTGAAAATTTGAGGAAATAAGCAAGATACACCTGACTGAGGAACCCAAACTCAACCTGAACACAAAGAAACACATGTATGTTCTGAAATAATTACACTGTTCTGGGAGAAATGATAACATCCCCAAACTGGGCTCTGCATCCAGCATGGAGCCTGTTTAAGATTTTCTTTCTCCCTCTCTTTCCATCCCTAACCCCCACTAAAAAGAAAAATAAAATAAATAAATAAAATAAAATGTGAATCCTAATATATAATCTTAGGTGATAACTTTAAGATGTTTTTGTCTTCACTTTATGTAGTGGATTCATTACTAAAAATTTATAAGCAAAGCAAATCATATTTAAAATGTATTAGATATGAGTAAATATTTCCATCGTGGAGTAAAAGGAAGAAAAAGTATTCAGTAGATCATTTTTAAAACAAATAGATACAGGGGCGCCTGGGTGGCTCAGTGGGTTAAGCCGCTGCCTTTGGCTCTGGTCATGATCTCTGGGATCAAGTCCCGCATCGGGCTCTCTGCTCAGTGGGGAGCCTGTTTCCCTCTCTCTCTCTCTGCCTGCCTTTCCATCTGCTTGTGATTTCTCTCTGTCAAATAAATAAATAAAGTCTAAAAAAAAAAAAAACCAAATAGATACAACTTATTTTTTATGTAACTTGTATCAATATTTGGTAAAGGGTATATATCCTCTCTGAATAAAGAATTTTTACACATTAGTAAAAAGAGGAATATTCCTGTATCCTTTAGAAAAATGGAAAAAATTACCAATAGGTAATTCATTTAAATACTAAACCAATATGCATATGAAAAAGTGTTAACTTATATATAAAAGGGCTTTTGACCTAAACAAATCTTACAAATAAAAGATACAGTTTGTGTGTAAAAAAAAATAAAAAAATAAAAATAAAAATATAAATTTAAGCAAGGTAACAATATTAACAAAATGATGAGGAAAGGTTACACAATACAGTCTGGCCATTAAGATTCAAAGTAATAAGCCTATAAATGCCCTATACATATATGTTGCTATGGAAACAGTTTATGCAACAGTATAACTATGTGTGTATCCACTATGGTATTGTGAATACAATGAAAATTGTTAAATAAGCAAAATGTCCAATATTAGGGATTTGGTTAAATACATTATGGTATTTCCATGAAGGAATTATGCAGCAATTAAACATGATACTATAACTGTATATTAATAATATGAGGAAAATGTTCATGCTATACTAAGTTTAAAAAATACACAAAATAATAAATGATGCAAAATAATTTATCTTTATAAAAAGATAAAGGAAATAGACTGAAAAGGTGTCTTATCCAAAAGGTAATATTAAAATTAATAATTTTTAATAATTAATAATAGATTAACTTTGAACTGTTAATTCCTTTTTTATTCATTAATTTATTTCTTTTATTTTTTATTAATTATTTTTATTAACATATACTGTATTATTTGCCCTAGGGGTACAGGTCTGTGAGTCATCAAGCTTACATACTTCACAGCACTCATCATATCACGAACCCTTCCCAATGTCCATAACCCAAATACCCTCTCCACCACCACCCCCAGCAACCCTCAGACCGTTTTGTGAGATTCAGAGTGTCTTATGGTTTTTCTCTCTCCCGACCCATCTTGTTTCTGTTAAATTTTTTTTGAAGCCTTATTCAACCAGAAATGGTTTCCCCTTCTTTGGAACTTCACAACTCTTTGCTTCTGCCTAACATTAAGAAATTAAACTATCTCATCTACTAGTGTTGAGCAAGTCTTACTTTCCTTACACAGTTGTCATCACTGAAGTCAAGGCCATACAGATTTCATAACCTCTGTAACAGCTGATAGAGTGACTTGTACAATCACCATTCTTAAGATGAATGTTTATTGATTATTCTCTACAATTTGCCTGGCAGTGAATTAAGGCCTGGGGACCACGGGAAACTGGTAATATTCTTGATTGGCTAGAATGGAGGATAAATTAAGAGAAATTTTTAATTAGTTTTTATAAGTATATGGAGTGGTAATGAGGAAGGGAAGTAAACCAGATCTGAGTTTGGTTTACAACATCTATTTTAATGGCCTACTCAGCTTTTATGTCAAACATATTCTGTATTATTTCTTAGCTTAAGTAATACGTCAGCTATAGTATGCAACATTGTAGACATTTAAAAATAATGTTATACATAAGGTTTGTTAAATTATATCTTTTTTATACACCTTACTTAGAAAGAAGTTAAAATGGAATTACACAAGAAAGATAAAACCTTTTTCAATTTGACCTGGTATTTCTGGCATTAGAATCTGGTATACTGGGACGGAATGTAAAGACAGATACAATAAGCATGAAGCCAATTCTTTCAGACTGTTGAAGGTCACAGAGAAAAAGCTATACTCAAGTTTAGTTTTCTGTCTGAAAACTGCAATAAAGTAATACCACTTTTCTATCTTTTATGCACATCTCAAATTTACCTCATTCTTCCATAGTTTGTTATTCTGCAATAAGACATGGGGCCAGAGAAGTTCAGTTAACATCAGAAATCATATGCTTTACCAGCAAAAGGTACTATATAATTCAGCAATGGACTAAAGAAAGAATGAATATTATTTGGAGTCGTTCTGAGTACATGAGTTTCTCATCTGGCAGGCATTTTCTTTTAGACATTTTGTTCTTTTCTAGCGTTAGGGTAGGGACAAGATTATGAGAAGAATAGGGATTTACACAGGAGAAACAAAGAGAATTTGAAGAAAGGTCTTCCACTTGGTATTTATAAAATACCAAATATCTGCATAGTTGCATAATTATGAAAACTGTGTAAGAAGAAGTGAGTTCGGCATTGCATCTTCAGAAAGCACTAATGCCAACATCTCATCTCCTGTTTTAAAGAGAGCATCTTAAAAAAGAATGAACTTGGGATCCAGTTGCCTGGGAGAAAAACCCAGAATTCAGTTAGAAACTAGCTCAAACATCTATCTTGGTCGCAGCCTTCCAGTCTGATCAGAATCACAGCTCCTCACTTGGAAACCTATTAAAAGTAGCAGCAAGGTTAATGAAGAGCAAGCTAACTCTCTCCAGAATAATAAATGCTGACATTGAAATGTATGCTGCCACAGTTGGGCTCTGTGGACTTACAATGGCTGCTTTTTGCCCAGCGTTGGGAGAGGGAGGGGCAGAAACTGACTCACAGTTCGGGATGTCGGAGGAGCTGAAGGACTTGTTAGGGAAACCATCTCTTGGATTGCTAGTCGCAGCTTTAAGCGATGCAGGGGATTGCTGATACCAATTTCTCTCTGGATCTCAGTGTCTGATAAAGCAGACATGATGGCACCACTTTTCACGTTGGCTCGGCAGGCTGCGACGTACCAAGCAGGCATTCCCAACCAGAGCTGTTGGATAGGGAAATAAATACACACACAGATTATACTGACAGTTAATAGTGTCTCTTATGTGCTAGGCACTGTTCTAAGTACCTTACACATATGAACTCTTTTACTGCCCAACCCCACAAGATAGAAGCTATTATTACTTTCCCCAGATGACATAGAGGCATAAAGGCATTAAGCAATTTATTACAAAATATCAGCTAGGCAGTGATGGAAATAAAGATTTGACATTGAATCTCTACGGTGTGCAATCTAACAACTAATTTATATTATTAGGTTGAACATAATAGCTGCACATCACCAAATCCATCCCTGCCGCCTTGGATTTAAGGACAAGAACAGCTACAAGCTGCATTTGGTAAAGGCTCTCTCAACTTTTTTAACGCATGAATTCAATTTATCAATCTCCTTTGGAATTCTGAGGGCAAAGGAGTTCTGGTGCAGAAAGAGACAGCTTTACCACCTCCAGTCATGTGATTTTGATGCAAGCATGTACTGTAGTTAAGCCCCATTTCTCACATACCTACCTAGAGCACGCGATAGTTGTGTGAATTTAAGTTGATGTTCTGCATGAACAAAGTTTTGGAGGATAAAATGACGTGCTAAAGGAGGAGACTAAAGTTATAAGCATCTGGAAAACTTTAAATAAAGAAAGTAAGAAAATGAATAATGCATTAGAAATTAGGGATTCCAATTTTTCAACTTTGCTATGATGCTCTAGAAAGACAACGGAATCAGTGCACAGTGTCTGCACACATCTTAAGTGATGAGTGAACGCCAACTCACATGGGTCGTGGTGTAGCATTTGAATTAAACACATTTGAAAAAGGAATACTCTCTCCAATTTCCCTTCCTCCCATCATGAGCTGTGAATAAGAAGAGGGGCATATGCAAGTGAGCAGTTTAAATCTTGGTCTTTAAACATCCAAAACAGTGATTTTTTTTTTTGCACTATTTTATTTGTTGATATGAACAGACTTAGCAAACGGAGAGAGAACATGAGTGAGAATAGTGAGAGTTAAGAGAAAGAAGAAAAGCTATAAATCAGCAAAAGTCAATGCCTAAATCTCTGGACCAGAAGGCTAGGCTCTAATTGCTTCTGTGGCACTGGTGAACTTCTCTAAACCTTGGCCTTATGTTCTTCATTTGTAAAACAGAGATTCAGCTCTATTACTTCTAGCTGTGGTAAGGCAGCTTCTAAGCTGAGTCCCAGGGAGTTCCTCTTTATATTTCTGCTTTTGTGTAATCCTCTGCCTTTGAGTTTGGACTGAAATCAGTATCTTATTTCTCACGAAGAGACTACTGTGAAAGTGATGGGATGCCACTTTCCAGATTAGATTACAAAATGAGGGTAGCTTCATTCCTGCCTCATTCTCTCCCTCCCTCCTCTCAGTGCCCTCTAGCTCTGGCAGAATTCGGCTGTCATGTTGTGCACAGCCCTGTGGAGATACCCACGGGGTGGCGGGGAGATGATGTTTCCGACCAGTCACTGGCAAGGAACTGAATTACAACTGTGAAAACCACAGTCAACTTGGAAGTGGATTCTCTCCACATCAAGCCTTGAGATGCCTGCTAATCTGGCTGACCCCTTGGTTGCAGCCTCGTGAGAGACCTTGATTAAAAACCCAAGCTAAGTCATGTCTAGATTCCTGACCCACAGAAGCCATGAAGAAAAGAAATGTTACATTTGGGGATATTTTGCTACATGGTAATAGATAACTAACCTAGATATCCTTTTATTTAAAAAAATTATGTCGTATGAGGACACTACTTGTCTCTATAGGGGAGACAAACAAACCAAAAGCCAAATCTTTGAGTCAGTGTGGCCTGGACTGTGACTTAAGATAAAAGACAAGACAGAGGGGAACCTAAATATAGCACATGACTGAAAAGGTCATACTATCTTCTAACAGGTGAGGTACAAGGTTTTGACCTCACCTTGACAGACACCATTAGATATGATGGAAAATGGGAGGTGACTTCTTAGTTCACAGACTCAAGTTCAAAATAAATAAACATCTGAATATACCTTCACTGAACCCTAATGGTTTTTCACCCCTCCCCTTTTTAAAGATATTTAGACTTCTATACTGAATAATATTACCCAAAGGACTGCCCATCCATTGTTTTCAGTATCATCCCTAATTAGACTTTCAAAAAGTTTCTGGTGTGGATAAATGGTGTGTGAAGCATCAGACTTAAGTTTGCACATCATTCCTACCAGGCTGTGCACGCGTGGAGGCGCTAAAGGAGGTGAAACTTAAGGGCTCTCCATCACTGGCTCATCCCTCTCATTCATCTTGTTTGTTCCATTTTGTAATTTGAGTCACTTTAGGAAGCACATTACGAGCAATTTCTGTGTGCTCAGGATAGGTTTAATTAGCACAAAACCTCACCGCCTGTCATTTCCTAGCTCCTTAATGTCGGTAAGGCTTTTTTCATTTTTATTGAAGGGTTTGTTCATCACTTGCCAATGTAGCAGCTAACCCTCTGTCAAAGTGTGGCTCATTTTAATGGAGTGACACTGAACAAAAAAACTGCTATCAATTTTGAAGTGTGCTTTCTTAAGCATGTTGATTTATAATTGATTTTTAAAGTATCGTAATTTTAAAAGCACATTTGGAAGCAGCAGCTCTGAAAAATCCCTTGACATGAGAGAATAAAATAAAGCAAGGCACAGGCTTCTTTCACTCAGTCCGAGAAAAAATGCAAAGTATGTCTTAATCTATATAAGACTAGTTTTTAAACTAAACTGGGTTTTAATTTTTCCTCATTGATTAATTTGTTAGCTTTGGATATGATAGGATAATGAAAGTCAGGGATTTTATCATCTCTAACCACTTAAAACACTTAAAACACTTACAACAATGGGTTCCTGGAGCCTCTGCCAGGCAAGAAAAGCCCATTTTCTTCTTTGCCCTGATCCTGGCATCTCTTGGCACCTGTCAGCAGCCCACATTAGAGAACTGAATGGAAAAGGCTGTGAACACTACTACTATGTGGTATGAAGGGGTCTTTTGTGGTCAAATGTGTGTTTCCTTCATTGTCCCAGTCTGCTTCTGCTGCCCCCCACTCTGCTCAGGTGTTATTTTTATTTTTCCCAGCGCCAGTGTTCTGTAGAAAGTGCTGAATGTAGATCTTGTTTTATTGTAACACTCACTTTAGACCCAGAGGGGAACAAGGGGACATATTATTCTCTTGCTTTATTCCAAACAGCTAAACCTAGCTGGCCTCTAGGCTTTGGAGAATTAGGTTCTGGAATTAATTTACAAGCAAAGGAATGGTTGGTTCTCCACACAATCAGGTGACAATGATCTCTTGGGTAACACAAAAGTGTTGTATACAAAGATGGTTCTTCTCTGTAACCTGTGGATGAGGAAGAACTCTGGACTGATGGATGGGGACAGATGTTTTCTTACAACAACAGATACGTGGCTTAATAGCTGTCTTTTCTTTCTCTGGACATGAAGATGGTGAGATTTAGAGAAACTTCTTTTTATCACACGGGGCTTCCTTCTGCCCCAATCACAGGAATGTTTCAGAGTTAAGATCAAAATAATGCCCACAACTTCCTGGATAAAGCAAATAGCTCTTTTATAAGCTACTCCAGGCTCCTGGAAAGCTGTGACTTCTAGAACCCATCCTTACCTGTATCGAGAAAAAGTATCAAACTGAAAAGATGAATTTAAGAGCTTTCTGGTTTCATTCTCTTACCTCGAGCCATGCAACCACTGTGGGCCCATCCCACTGAGCAAAAGGTAATCCCTTCCTCCGAGCTTCTTCCAGAAGTTCATGCCTGAAGTACACAGCAAAGATTATTAATTAGGTAGCATGGAAAAAGACAGTAGCGATTATGTTTAATGACAGTATTTTTTAAAAACCAATAATCTTTTACACGCTTTTTCTGAGATAATGCAGAATAACAGAATTCTTCCTTCCTTTTAGTAATACATGGAAATCACCAAATGATATTATGAGTGAAACACTGACATCTAAAAATAATTTCTTCCAACATTTATTCCCAATATTCAAACATTAAGTTGTTAATGGACTGAGAAGCTGAATTCTTTTATCAGCAAATAGCTTATCTCTTTAACAAGAAAATGGCCCATATATGTATATTCAAGCATACATCATGGGATCTAAATGAGGCTTCTTCCATCTGCCTTGCTCACTTCTCTTTACAACTTCAATGATAGAGAAAATGTCTGTATAGAGGCAGTAGGTAAATTTGGTTGTTTAGTCCCATTCAAGACATGTGCTTCATTTTAGTATGCTCTTCAGGTCCAGGTAGCTATATTCAGAGTTTTTTGTTTGTTTGTTTTTTAATCTAGACTATGAAATTACCTCTCACTTAAAGAGAACTCAGAGGGAAATTAACTTCTATCACGAGAAAGCAATGTAAGGTGTGAAATTCAATACTACATTCCTTTTCATTTATAATCACTCCTGTTTTTAATGAAAGTGAAACACCCCAATGACAACAAATGGTTGCTTCTGATAGCAAAATGTTGTAAAGAGCCTTGACAAATGCATTATTAATCACTGTCTCTACTACTGAGCCTTATAACGGACATCCATTTGCAAAACCAATTTGAGTCGTTCATTATTGAAATAGCAAATGTGTGCTGAAACTCAAACTGATATTTACCTGACCAGGACTACAAATGATAAAAGTGTAGTGTATAATTTGCTCTTTTGAATGTGTGTCTTTCATGCTTAGGAATCCATCAATAATATCATATATGAACTCCAAAATGAAGCATTTGATTACTTCCTACCATCAAACAAACAATTGCTTATTAAAATATGTTAAGATACAGTTGACTCTTGGACAACATGGGGTGAGGGGCACCAACCCCCTGCACAGTAAAAAATCTGCATTGCACTTTTGACTCTCCAAAAACTTAACTGTTAATAGCCTACTGTTGACTGGATGCCTTACTGATAACATAAAACAGTGAAATAACACATATTATGAATGTTATATATATTTTATACTGTATTCTTATGGTAAACATAGAGAAAAATGTTATTAAGAAAATCATAGGGAAGAGGAAATACATTGTAATTCTGCAGTGTATTTATCAACAAAAATTCTCAGATAAGTGGGCCTGAGCAGTTCAAAACCGTGGTGTTCAAGGTCAACTGTACATAAGTGAAAATGCTTTTCAGTGAGAACTCTCCCTATTTGCAGCAGATGCTGCCAACACACGTTCAGTGTGAAAAAAGAAACAAAGAGACAAAACAAAAACTGAAGTTATAGCAGCTGAAGAGACATATACATCAACTGCTGTTTCATTTGTGGGAATAGCAAGGAAAACATGGGTAAGTTCTACGTGTAAGTCATTCAGCACCTGTGACAGGGAAGAGTGACCAGGGCCCTGAATCCAAGGTGAACACTATAGAGGGGCTTCCGCACCTGGACTGCTGTACCATCCCCCATTCCTTCGGGTTCCCAACATTCCTTCACTGAAAAACAGATTCAACTAGTCTCACTCTTCCTGGTATTGAGAGAAAGGGGCTGAAGGGTCAACCAACCAACCACAAGGTACTCCTGGTAATAAGCACCTGCTGTGAGCACAGACCCGTGCTCAATGTGAGGAAAAACAGGCATAGCCCTAGTTTTTCACAAGATCCTTGGTTAGATAGAAAAAGCAAACCCATGAACTGTCCAAAACCACAACATGGTACACAAACGTATGGTAAGACTTGGTGATGCACGTTCTGAGTGGGAGGATTTTGGAAAATGGGTCACTGGCAATGGTGAAGGCATCGTGGCAACCACGCTGGCTGTGAAGGGCATGTGGAAAGGCATTCGAAGCAGGATAAGCAGTAAGGGTAGAAGGTCAGAGGAAGGACTCAGCATGGAATGTGTGCAAGCCAATGGAAAACAGGCCTCCATGGAGCTGACGAGCCTCATTCAGAGTTGTATATTATACCCAAGGGGGCAAGAAACACTTCCTGTGATGTCACAGCTGAGTGGCAGGAAACGGGAAGAAACAAACATACATTTACAGCTGTTTTTTGCTACATTTAGTAAAAAGGCAAGTGAATATGCACTTGGCACCTAGGAAGCAAATGACATCGTCACAGGTGAATTTCAGGAGTTCTTCAGAAGCCATTTTTAATAGCTAGACTTTAACTGTGAAACTTCTGACTAGTTCTCTAAAAATATTACACCACACGAGCCAGAGAGAACCTGTTCAAACTTGAGTCAGATACTGTAACTTCTCTGCTCACAACCCCTCAATCATTCGCTGTCTGGCTGAGAATAAAAGGCAAAGCAACAGTTAGGATCCACTCTCCTACCTACTCTTCGGCTCTCTGATTCAGCTGCTGCCTCACACAGCGACACTGCCTCCTCTCTGTTCCCTGGAAAACAGCTCAGGCCTCTTTCAGCCTCAAGACCCTTGTGCCACTATTCTCTCTGTACGGAATGCCTGTGCCTTTTATCTCCACATGGCTCACTCCCTCTCCTATGTTTAATATTTACTCAAATGTCACCTTCTCTGAGTGTCTCCCCCACTTCTCTCCTTCCACCACCATACATTCCTTACCCCTGTTCCTTATTTCTCTCCACGGCAGTTATCTTCAAACACAGAGTATCATTTACACCTCAGTCTATTATATCCCAATCAAATATAAGCTCAAGGAGGATCGATGTATTCACATATTCTGTTTAGAGATAATTAGAAGCATCTAGAACAAGGTCAGGCACAGACAAGGCACTCAATAAATAGCTGTGAATGTTGAACTCGTCTGCCAGTGTTAGCAGTTAGGTGCTCCTTGTTAGAGTAAATTGAGCGCCATAATGTATATATATTTTTTGTAGTCCAAATACCGTTTTCTACTTGGGATTACAATGCCATTCAAAGTTTCATTAAAAAAAAAAAAATCCTTAAATTCTGTTTCCTCTTGATCCAGTTTTTCAGAGTAACTCTCATTCTAGCTGATCCTGAGTCTGATCTGGCTGGGGATCCCTGACAGCAGGCTGGTTAAGACTAAGTTCCAATGTGCTCAGATACTTCTATTTTCTGTCATCACGGAAATTTAATCACAGGATTGTTTGTGAAATCCTTGGGCAATCTGGCCCTTAAAAGAGGTTTTTGTTTTGCTTTGTTTGTTTTGCTAAAATCACAAGCTCTTGTAACCATAATATCTTTAGTAAGAATATGCCAAAATAATAAGAAAAGGGAGCTCTAGTCCACTGGATTCTGTCCTTTGGTCCCCGGCTGGCAGGGCTGGAGCCCATGTAAAGGCACTTGAGTTGAAAACAGCTGCCAGATTCTGGGCGGCAGGCTGGGTTTTGTAGCAGAACTGAGGGCTACATGACTTTAACTTCAGATGCGCTTTCTCTTAATCTGAGGGCAGAATCAACTATGTAAAGGAATGCACTGAAATTCTCAAAGTAGTATTACATTTAATTCTTCTCAATCTTAAAAAACACTGCACCATGCAGAATTTACAAGAGACATATATCTGGATGTGTATGGCATGAGAAAGTAGTAACATTAAAAAAAAAAATACAGGGATGCTTGGGTGGCTCAGTGGGTTAAGCCTCTGCCTTCAGCTCAGGTCATGATCTCAGGGTCCTGGGATCGAGTCCCGCAACGGGCTCTCTGCTCAGCGGGGAGCCTGCTTCCCTCTCTCTCTCTCTCTCTCTGCCTGCCTCTCTGCCTACTTGTGATCTCTCTCTCTGTGAAATAAAATCTTAAAAAAAAAAATACAGGCAAACTATAATAATTGGAAATCACACTTTGATACATGATGATTTTCTAACAGATTATTAAGGGTAAACATTAATTGTAGGGGGGCATGCTTCTGCTCATGAGATATTTTGGGCCCACAGACAGAGAAATAGTAACATTAACTTTTTAAGAAATACTAAATAAAAAACTGATTTGCCACGAATAGGCATTTTGAATATACTGGTGTTCTCTGCTGGACCAGTCCATGTGTGGAAAGATATGCATATTTTCTGTACTTCAGATTCAGCCTTTTCAAAGGTCAAGGGCAGTTCTTCCAGAGCAAGGCTATGATTCTAGTATATGTGTGACTCTGGAAATTGCTGCAGACCAGAAGAAATATTTTTGTTTTTCTTACTCTTTTTTTCTTCCCCCAGACAATGTAATATTCAACCATCTTTCCCCAAAGGATAATTTATATATCACTATTGTTATCAGTTTGCATTTTTGTTTTAAGATGTAGACTAGCTTTTAGAGGAAACCAGTAACATTTCCTTTTAGAAAATCTATCTGGCTCAGGGCTGTCATCACCTGCGTGAAAACTCAAAGTAATGCACTAATTGTACTGAATAAGAGAAACTTTTGAATTGTTGAGTATTTTTAAGAAACACAGTCTCATCTAAATAAAGAATGCCATTAGATTCCCCCAAAGGCGTCAGACTCTCTTGAAATAGGTGTCAATGAGTTACTGTGACTGGAAAGTGACACCTTAGGAGGCCCAACAGGTAAGAAACACTTGGGTGTGCGAGTCATTTGCATGCCCATATATCACTCTACGGAGGGGAGCCTGTGCATGCTAGGCCTGATCTGAGGACAGGACCAAAGTGTGGGTACCCTAGGCATAACCAGCCCCAAGGATTTCTGGATAAACGACTGAGTGTCTAACAAACGTACATGAATCAAGGGCATTTGCTGGGTTTGTAATTTCTCACTCCTAATCCACATGAATTTAAGCAAGTATGACTTTGCCTCCGTGACTCAATCCAAACGGAAATGTCTGGCTTCTCCTGTTTTTGGTTTTACGTCTCTCTTCAGTTATTGCAGTTTTGACGTAACGGGAGGAGAATGTCTGCGTATTTGCAAGTTGTGTTTCTATCACACTCAACAATGTCCTCATGCCTCCTTGCCTTGTCTCCCTACTCACTTTGTCTTGATTTTCAAGACATACAGAAATACTTCTCTGAAGCCACCCTTTCCTCGCCCCTGAGTCAATATTTACTACTTCTTTTTATAAGTGCCCTAGAATACTAAGCGTTCCTACCCAGAGTATCTTTAACATTTTATCGACTCATTGATTAAGTCAGTTTTATTCTTTGCTGAACAAAAAAACCTGGCACGTAGTAGGTTTATAAAAAAAATCAGGTGACTGGCTACCTAACAAATTTGATTAATCCTGGAGCATGCAAAGTTCCCTGTCCTCACATCCTCATAAGGGAACACAACTCGCAACTTGTACATCAACAAGTTCAAGAAAGTGTTAAACTCTGAGAAATAAAGTTCATTAATTACTTGAAAAAGTCACAGACCACGGCCAGTAAAGTCTCCTTTCTTATATTCTTCCCAGCGTGGATGGTTCATCACTGTCAATGAAGGGAAACCTTATTCTCAGACCACTTAGCCTATGATGCTATTTTAGGATTGCCAGTTTGTGGTATGACTGTGTGAAGAGCACGCAGTGCCCTTTCCTCTGTCACTCAGGAGAGCCTGTGCCAGTCACCTTCCAGTTAATGCCTGCCCGTTTCCCCTTCATGTTTTCTATTTCATCTTTCTTTACTTTCTATTCTTGTTGCCACCTTCTTTTTCTCCTCAACCCTTTAATGGGCCCTATCTTGAGTTTTCTAATCCTTCTAATACAGTGGCATTAAAAAAGAAACAAAACAAAACAAAACAAAAACCCCTGCTGTGCTAGCAGAAGAGGTAAGAGAGTGGCCTCTAAAGTCTGATTGCTTCGGCTTGATTCTTGGTGCGACCTTTTCTTAGCTGTGCATCCACAGACAAGTCACTTTACTTCTCTGTGCCTCAGTTTTCTCAACTGCAAAATAAAGCTGATAATAGTACCTACCTCAGGGGGTTGCAGTGCAAGTGACCTGAGAAAATACATGTAATGTGATTACAGCAGGGCCTCACACAAAGGACGCAGCTAATGAATGTGAGCTGTTACTTTTGTCATAGCACTGCCCTCTGAATGCTCCAATGGTTCCTTCATTCTAAAGTAGAATCCTCAACCTGAACTACAAATTCTAAATAGGTTTAGTCTTGATTTCCCTTTCTTTTCTTTTTTTTTTTTTTTTAAAGATTTTATTTATTTATTTGACAGAGAGAAATTACAAGTACACTGAGAGGCAGGCAGAGAGAGAGAGAAGGAAGCAGGCTCCCTGCTGAGCAGAGAGCCCGATGCGGGACTCGATCCCAGGACCCTGAGATCATGACCTGAGCCGAAGGCAGCGGCTTAACCCACTGAGCCACCCAGGCGCCCCTTGATTTCCCTTTCTAATCCTCTTCACTTACTTCTAACCAGAACTGAGAACTTACTTTTGCAAATAATTTGTGCATTACTAATTCTATCATTATGAGTACCATTTTCCAGAGCTGAGCAGTTCTTTCCTTTCAGCCATCAGAACCTTACTGTTTGCCTAACTCATGACCCTTCCTTTCATTTTCGTGATAATTCCATTCCAAAAGGACTCTTTATCCTTCAGAACTGGAAATTTACAGTGTCAAAAATCAGTCCTAGAGACTGTTGAGTAGTACCACACACATCCCATCTCCCACCCAAGACTCTACAGTCCTAGAGATGAGAGTTTGCTCTTCCACTGTCTCTTGTTTTTCTTTCCATGCTTTAGCCAAGACGATCTTTTGAATGGTTGTCATATTGTAATCCACAGAACTCTCGATGTTGACAACCACCTGGGGTCCTTGACTACAGTATGAATTCTAATTATTAAAAATGAGTAAGAACTTTGTTTAGCAGTTAACTATATTAGCTGTTCAGAAAGAGAAAAAATGTACTCTCTGATATTAAATAAGATATTTTGCAAATTGACTGACTACTACCCAGGTTTTTGTTCAAATTCTCATCATTTGTGGATCATGGCAATGGACTCCCAGAGTCTCTCTGTCTCTTGTTTTGTACCTACCTCCTTCCCAGCCTTTTTCCAACTCCTAGTGAGACCCTCCTAAACACAAACGTTTTGTTAAGACTTGCCTACTTAAAAACCTCCCCACTGTCCTAAAAATAAAGGTCAAATATCTTAGCATGATGGAAAAAAACGCTTAGTCATCTGGTTCTCTCTGCAGACTCCTGCACTCAGTCACTGCCGAAACACTACCATTCCCCCAATACCTCACTTGATTGACCCTCCATGACGCCTTTTTCTTCTGACTGAAACGCCCTCTCTGCATCAGAATTGTGGCCAACTCAGACTCATCCTTCAGACACAGCTAATGCTTCCTCCCTCCTGTGACGATTCCAAGACCTCTCCCAGGCAGAATTAGATTTCTCTTCTATACAAATGTTGTCACTTGTGTCTACTCCAGTTTCTGCATGTCTTACACCTCTCATTTATAATGTACCATGAAAGAGACTTATCTAACGGGCTCACTTGTCTCACCTAAACCACTTCTGTTCTTCAGAAATACAGCATCATGTTTGAAAGAACAGAAGTTCTGGATATAGACAAATTAGGGTCTGGATCCCAGGCAACAACAGCTAACATTCATTTATCACATATTTTGTGTGAAGCCCTGTCCTAAGTGCTTTCTTTACATGTATACTTTCTCTAATTTTCACAATGATAAGATACATATTGATACTCATTTGCAGACAAGGACATTGAAAAGCTAAAGTCACTTGGAGCACAGAACCAGTGGGTGGCGGAGCCAGAACTAGAGCCCCCAAAAGTTGGCCACAGATTTAAGTTTCTTAACCCCCATATGATCCTTCAGTTAATTAACCTTTGAATTTTTCATAACTGAGAAAGGAGGGTCAATGGACTGTAGGAATTTGGTTACATTAATACCAGTAGCATCTACTTAATTGTTAGTATTAAACAAAATAATGGTCTCCCACTTTTCTTGTAGTTTGCTTATATTCCTAAGTGGTATGTATTTATTTGGCCTCCTGGCTAATATGTATGGTCTTTTCCCCTTACTATCAGGTTGTGCACCTCTGTCAGAAGAAGGAGGTTGGTCTCATTTATCTAATTGGGAAGGAAAAGCTGAATTTCTTGTAACTTGTTTCAGTTCAACCGATTTTGTATAATTGTAATACAAAGTAATGCTCTGAAAAATTTATCTTAAGGGCTTACTTATTTACTGTAGCACATGACAAGTAATTAGTTATTGATATAACCAGAAGAAATAAATATGTGGCTCAATAAGAACCAAGAATAAAATATAAGTCAACATAATTTGACAGCTGAATCTCTTATTAACAGTGTAGGCTAGAGAATAAATCTCCCTTACATCATGCTAGCAGTAAATATACTTACACTTCGCTTCACATTATTACTAATTGTTCCATTAAAATTGAATAGTCAGGAGGGTAAGTAGGAAATGATCTCCTCAAATTTCAAACAGACAACAGGCTATAACTCTATCATTCAGAAATCTAGACTTGTTGATCAATTCTATGAAAAGCAACATTGCATATTTGAGAAACTATTTGAAATTCTGGTCAGCAAATATGAACAAAATGTGATGCCACCCACGTTTTTTCTAACATGTGCAAGCTGAAAATGTATATCTTAACTCACATAATTATTCTAAACAGAAATGTCAAATTCCCAATCAGCTGCTTCAGAACACTGATTGCCTAAATACACATATTTAGTTCCATAAAATTAAGAGTTTTGAGTTCAACATTAACACGGTTGACTTGGTTTTAAAAGCACAGCATACTGTGATTTTGTGTGTGTGTGCAAGTGAATGTGTGTTTGTATATCGTATTACGGCACATTTTCACATGAAGTGCATATAAAAGACCATTACACATCTAAGTCGCATTCTATTTATGTTCTAAGAACACATGCTAGGTTGTTTGGAACTGAAATAGTTTGACTACATTAAAACCAAAGCTTATTCATACTGAAACTTTTTTTTTTTCTTCAAGCTGCTCTGAAATGGAGAGCTTAGTCTCAGAAATTTATTTGTGAATTTGAATTGGGATTTACATAATTTCTCTCCTCGCTTTATTTTGAATTTAATCAGTTTCAAAACTATTAAAAAGGTATAAACACACACACGCACACCCACACAAATGTGATGGAGCAATACAATCACTCACCCTGTTCTTGAAAACAAAGGGACTTGTAGGACTTTCTATTGGACAGTTTCACTTTTGAAAGACTCTATGGTCTGTTCTCCTTAGTCGCTTCCTGATAGTAAAGTGGGGACTTATTGGAGGAACACTGGTCATTTTCAGGTGATTTGGATATCATTTAGACTAGATTACCTTCGTGCCTGATCTAATTTTCAGCCCTCCTTAACTCAAATTTTGAAGTTTCTAGTTTTTGTGCTTCTGGGGTTACACATATTTTCTCATGCTCTTAGGAGGTGCAGGAAGTTGACGGTAGTATCATAAATAAAGAGAATATGTCACTCACTCAAGGGTATGCAACCCATGGGATAGTTGGTGCTTAAATACTTATCTTCTGTTTCCTAATCTAATGAATGATCTTTCTACCTCAGATCTTCCATATTTTTCACTATATTTGTACTTTAACTTCCTAAACTTTCTGTTAGAGATTCTACTAGAGAACTGATTTTGAGGCCCTAAAATGTTAAGTTCCAGGAGCATGTATAAGACTACAAGAATGTGAATTTTAGAACGAAGACAATTACATCAGCTTTTTAAAGTCCATAAATGACAATGCATCATGCATTTATTCTTTTTCAGAATTTCATTCAAAAAGTGATAGGGAAATGAAATTTTATTTATTTGGATTATTTTACTCATGAAATTTAAAAGTCATTAGGAAACAGAAGACTGGTATTATATGACAACATGAAAACAATATTTTAAATCTAATGTCTAGAATATTCATTATTTTTAAAAAGTAAGGGCTTACAAGTCTGGCTAGCAAAGTTGAACAGTACCCTAAGCACAGCTCACCTTACATTTTTAAGAACACTCACTACAGCTTTCCTTAATATCATAAATTATCTTCACTGAAGTAAATTCTTCATTATTAAATAATTAGTAATAGTAAATATAGCTTAGAATTAGAGCAGAAAAGCATAACAAATATAAGCCATAGTAATGAACTAAGCAATATTACAAAGTACATGACCTTGTATTGGTATATAAAATATCTATATAGAAAATTAGGGTACTCTCCATAGCTTTCTGGATAATGACATCTCAATGGAGCCATTTTCTTTGCCAAATATGTGTGTGTGTGTGTGTCGCTTTTAATTTAAAAGCAATATCTCTCCCATACTAAAGTGTTTTTAAAAGCTCACCATGTTACCAATGCAAAAGTTTACACCAATGTAAATATTTTATAAATGTGTACATAACTTCTTTTGCTTTGAAACCCAATTTGTCTTAGGAATAGATATTAACATGTTTTAATTTTAGTTCAAAAAGCAGGACTGAGTAGTTTAGATTTTTAAAACTTTGAATATTAACCCGTAGTATAGGAAATATTGGAAAGAACACACACAAGCAAAGAAATCAACCAAAACTAAGGATTACTTTGGAATCTAGGCATGAAAGTCCTACTGGGGAGAATCCAGCATTTAACCCTCTTCATTTAAGCACAGTTCTAGTGATGAACACAAAGTCAGTGGGAAACGGAGGAGCACTAGGGAACACACAGGAGGACCCAATCATGCAGCACTGTCCAAAGTACTGAAGTGGCCTATGACTTAATCCTCACGGAGTGCCATACTAAGTCCTAGAGAATGACTCGAGAAGTAAGGAAATGACATCTGGAATGCCTTTGACATGTGCCTAATAGAAGTGAAGAAACAGAAGCGCTTGCAAGGCCACCATCATAAATTTGAGTGTGAACATTTCTCTGAACCAATGATTCCTTTATGGTATAGAAATGAATACACTTCACAATTTTCATTTTAGGTCAGAGGCAGTGCAGCTTGTGTTACAACTGAAAAGAGAAATACTATAAGGATAAAAGAAAAAAAGGATGGTGCTGAAAATAAACATGTTCAGCAGCCGTTGTCATTCAACTTACCCAGATGTGCTTTTCATGAGATGGAGAAGGATGGATGGAAAAGAAAAGCACACAAATGTTAATGGATACATTTCAGTCCAAAGAAAGCCATGGAATAAAACAAGAGCATCATTTCAGATGTGCAAAAGCTCAGATATGAGAAAGACATGGTGTCTTTTTTGTTTGTTTGTTTTTTCACCATGACACACGTACTCACTGCGTCCAAAAGCATGATCAGGTTGAGGGCAGCTCTAATTGTTGACTAGTAAGTCTGTCTCTTGAAAATGAGCCACTCTGAAACATGCATGACCACATTTTTCCCAGCCTCTAGTATACCCCGGGAAGAAATTAGGCACTTTATTAAAGAATATTCTTTACCTCAGGCCACTCCTGGCTTGTTTTACAAACAGAAGCAATACTTACAAAACAGTGCTCAGATCCTCATATGGCCTTATGTGCTTATTGTTAGAGCTCAAGATAAAAGTATGATGGACCCCTGCAGAACTGGGGACTTAAGAGAGTGCTAGGGTGAGGGTCAGAATATCTGGGTTCCAGTTCTCATACATGATTTGGTCAAAGTTACTAGTAAGTGCTGATTTTCAGTTTCTTCACCTTAATCTGAAGCAGGAAGAAATTTTACATTCTGGGTCCATAATTTTAATAGTCTCACACATGTCATGATAATTGTTACTTTTATAAGTATACATTTGCCAGTCTTCAGCACGTGAGAATACATAAAAGAATTTTATCACTCTTGTCCTCCTGCTACATTACTTCCTCTTCCGCTGTTTGAGCTGGCAAAATAAATGGTGTTGGTGCCAACTGAGTCTCTCAATAGGAATGTTTATTTGGACAGATGTTTATAAATGTTTCTCTGAGGAAAAAAGAAAGCTCAATTTGTTCACCAATATTACCATAAAACATCACAAAACAGCATTAGTTTAAATGTAGTTTTTGAGGTAGCCCTCTTGCTCCCTGGATATAGTAGTGGCACTGGGAAAATATGGAATTTAAATAATTCAACAAAAAGCAATGAGAATATTATTTTAAATTTTTCTATACAAGCATAAGAGACTAATTCTTCAAAAAAATAAAACTTACTACAACTCATAAAATATATTAAGTACAACAAAATATGAAGCAGAAATTCGTATCTCAGAAATTAGGCAACTTAGTTTCCATTTTTACTGTTCAATCATTATAAAGAAAAAGGCTGACGTGCAATGGAACACCCTGTACGTGCCTCATCTAAACGCATTCATTCAGAGAAACCAGGTATTGTTTTATTAGATAGGCCTTTGGGAGAATGCATATTCTTTGGCCTTAGCTCCGGCAGAGCTGTGGGAAGCTCTTCAAATTTTCACATGAACAAAAACCATAAATGTCCATACACATTGGCACCACCATGTTCTAAGAAGTTTAAGGCATCTTTTTTTACATCACACATGCAACAGAAAGAAAATTAAAACCAAAAAGAGATTGCTTCTAAGGGATTAAAATGGCTTTCCTGTCAACATACCTGTGAACTCTTTGATGAGCTCTTAAAAAAGGCAATTTCTGAGCTCTCCGGGAAAATTGCCAAAAGTATTTGGGGCCAGTTATTCCCATGGACAAAATAATCTTTCGCAGCCTACCAGCTATCTAGGAATTGCTCTTAAATAAAACAAGTTGATTAAATCTGCACACAGTGGACTATTAATAGCCCTTACATCTTCATTTGTCATTTTCAAAAACAGAAAACTTATACCAATAAAAATACCTTAAATATAAAATATAAGAGAAATTATGAAAATAAGCAGGAAACACAGACACAAAGGAGACACTCAAAAAAGACTCAAAAGAACTGTTTCAAGTTCTGATATATTTGTTACCAACTTTTGTAAGCTGTCCGATTTCTCTGAGTCTTTATGAACTTTCTTGTTCTTCATAGTCAAATAATTTAAAGCAATACTGAGCAGTCAGTCATCTCATTCGCTAATATTAAGTATTCCCGCTCATGACTTAAATGTTTTGCAAAGGACAAAAAGCTAGAGTCACAAGTGACTCTGACATATGTTGTGGGAATATACTACAAATTCATGTCAGAGAGAATATATATTTGCAGAGTTTTGTCATTTAGATAAAAGTGTTTACTTTTTCTTCTTTCTATATTCTTTCCTACAAGCAGTTATTTACAACAACACATAACCTCATTATTCTTTTTTCTCTTCACTCCAGATTGTCAAGGTTATGATAATAGCAAGACAGATTCTGTGAAAAATAAATGTTCTTCAGTTAAAGACCACTGTGAGTAACAGGCAAGTAACAAGTTTTAATTGACAGAGAAAAAGAACAGGTTTTAAGTTATCATTTAATGAATAAGATCAAAACCAATTATTGGCATGTTTTCCTTGGGAACATCAGCATACATCCGGATGCACGGAGACATTACCAGCTAACATATGTCATAGTCCAAAATGGGTACCTGAAACTTTTCAACTGTCTCACTTTCATCTTCCAGATCTCTTATTGAATGAATGGACCTTTCCTGTTTATAAACAAGTCAACTTTGAATGTTAAAACTTCACATGATCAGTAAGTCACAACATGAGCTTCCTATGTGGAATGTGATTGTCTGTCACTTCTCAAGGTTCAAGCTGGTGACTTGGAAAAATTTTAAAATCAGTGATTAACACCGGATTGGGAAGTGAATGGGCAGTAACTGATGGGGAAATGTGCAATAAAGAGAAGATTTCTCTTAATAGGCGAAACTAGAGAATGCTTAAATGCTGATGGCCAAAACACAGAAGAGAGCAGAATCTGAAGGCATAAGAGCAAATAAGAAGTCAGCACAACATGACTGAGAAACTGCGAAGTGATAGGTTCGGGCAAGAAGAGAGTATCCTACTTTCATCTAATAAATCGGGAGAGGGACTAGTGTTAGTTTTTGGCAGCAAATAATTCAGGGTACCCTGCTGGTTTCTTTTTCTCTCCCTCTAAAGCAGACTGCAAGCTCATCTGCAGAAGATGCAGGTTTGAGGACAGTGGAGGTCTCTAACGAAAGTTGCAGAGAGTAGAAACAAGATTGGTAAGAGGAAAATATTGCAATTATTGGGCACTGCTGAGTTTCTAAATGAAGCTGGCTCAACTTCTTCTGCTATAATGTCCTCCAGCAGCACAGAGGTGTTCAAACACAGACATGAAGAAAATTCATTGGTGGCCGTGAGTATGACATTTGGATACAACCAAATGAAAGAGGTGCAAAAAAATTGGGCATTTTTGAGTGTGTTGAAATTATGCACATGGAGTCAAAGCTAAATAGGAAGCAAGAAGAGGACAGAAAGGGGCTAGTGTACTGGGGTAAAGATAAAATATATGTTCAGGCACATTTTCCGTTATCTTTATAATTAAAAGGAAATGATTAAGAAGTTTTCAGTAGGGATCATCATCACCCTACTTGGGAAAACTTTTCATTAATGTTAATATTGATTTCAAATAGCTAAAGTTTGACATTCTTTTTTTGAAGATCTTATTTATTTGTCAGAGAGAGAGAGAGAAAGGCACAAGCAGGCAGAGTGGCAGGCAGAGGCGGAGAGAGAAGCAGGCTCCCTGACAAGCAAGGAGCTGGATGCAGGACTCAATCCCAGGACCCTAGCATCATGACCTGAGCCAAAGGCAGCAGCTTAACCGACTCAGCCACCCAGATGTCCCTAAAGTTTGAGATTCAGGAGACTCTTTAAGAGAGGTTAAGAAATCTTTATTCTTCTAAGAATTCTGCTGTTCATTTGTCTGGTAAATTTAACCCAGTTAGGCCCATGGTTAAAGTTTTGATTATGTAAAATCTGAAACAAAAACATTTATTTTTGTATATACATGTGCAGAAAACAAACATATAGTTTTTAGTGGAAATCTTTCGGTCTAGAACTATTTTTAAAATAAAACTCTAGCAGTGAGATATAGATAACCACTGCCTTTCTTAGGAACATGGAAACAAGGAAGACAAGCTCACTCGATGGCTGGCTAATTTTAAAAAACTGCGGGAAGAGACAGCATCTTCAAAGACCTTATGAAAACCCTATGCAGAGCCAATAAAAGATCCTATATATGCCGGAATAAATGGGGAGAAGTCTTTCCAGATTAAGATGCCAGCATTATATGTAAATGTACCTTAATTAGTCACTTTTTTCTATTAAAAAAGGAGGTTAATTATCCTTGCTGTTTGATACTGATTTTGTAAGTTTCATTGGAATAAACCACCTAAGATTGATTCAAGCACAGATTGAAATTTCTTACATAGCTTATCTATAAGCGATCATTACTATTCTTTTACCAAACTTTGATATATTATATATGGAGATTATTTATATATATATATAAATAATCTCCATATATTATATATATATATATATATATATATATATATATAATTAATCTTTAACACAGCTATGTCTTGTGCTTTGAAACTACCTTCCCCTTCCCAGTCTTAAAAAAAAAGAAAAAGGTGTTCGGTTTGAATGTATTTGTTGCTCGTGTTGAAAGACGGGGTAGGGTCAGATGAGAAACTAGTTATTCTCTATAAAAAATATGCTACCCTTTTTAGAGTATAAAGAGAGTGAGGAGTTCTTTTTTGACTCCCTATATAAAGCATCCAAAATTATATAGGATATTCAAGGTCTAGCTGACAGACAGCCACATGCTTTTAATTGCAGCTTTACCCTGAGATCCCAAATAATTCAGAGGAAAGCTGAGCTCTGGAGGTCCAGCCTCTTGTATGGCCCAGGCCCTAGAAAGCTATGTTTCCTCACACGTGGAGGAAAAAAGCAGCTGCTACCTTGAAGGCTTTTTGAAAATTGAAAGAGATAATGCATGTGAGATGTGTAGAACACCACCTAGAATACTGTCACTGCCCCATATGCTTATGAGTTATTACATATATAATAGATAATGATTATCATTATTATACAAAGAATGAGGAGGAAAAGGGAACACAATATACGCACACAGGGAGAGGAGTAATTATAAATAAGTAATAGATATTAAGTATATTAAGACCATAACATGCAAGATGGGAAGTAGAGAGAGAAAAAGCTGGTGAGATAAACAGAGACCAGATGATGCAGGGACGTATGGGCCATATAAAGGCATCTGGAATTTATCCTAAGGAAACTAAGTAGTAATTGAGAGATGTAGGCAGGTTCAGAAGCTTAATTTAGATAGATATCTTTAGCTGAAGTGTGAAGAATGGATCATAGGAAGGCAAGAATAGAACATGGCTTTACTACGATGTTCTGAAAAAAGAAAGAAGAAAATCAGTTCCTTGGAGAGATTTTGAAGAGATGGTATATGAGTAAACAGAAGTGCACAGAGGTAGAATAAGGACAATACAGACCAAGGGCGAAGACGAAGTCCAGTTTCCTGGTTTGTTCATCTGAGTAGAAGTCACTGCTCTAATATCTGTTCTTTTCTTACGTTTTCTTTCTTTCTTTCTTTTTTTATAATATTTTATTATGTTATGTTAGTCAACATACAGTGCATCATTAGTTTTTGATGTAGTGTTTCATGACTGATCGTTTGCATGGAACACCCCGTGCTCCATGTAGCACGTGCCCTCCTTAGGTTTTCTTTAGAGTTCTTTCCCCATGCAGCTTCTATTCAGGCATTCAGCTATTCAGAAAATATGTTTTAGTACTCCCAGTATGCCAGGCACTACGATATTAAAAAAAAAAAAAAAAAAAAAAAAAAAA
>NC_081562.1:37339217-37431287 GCF_022355385.1 Mustela nigripes | reverse complement strand
AAAAAAAAAAAAAAAAAAAAAAAAAAAAGTAAGATAAAAAGGGTTCTCCTGAGTTCTGTTCTCTGAATTACATGGAGAATCATAGAATTCCAGGGTAGGGACAATCTGAAGAGCATGTAAGTCAATCTCTCATAAAATCTGAATCCCCCATATAATAATTCTGCCATGTACACATACTTGGCAGCTCTACATTGGACAGAATCATGAGGAAAAACTCTCTTTCCAGGTGGTTAATTCTTTCTTCTCAGATATGTGATTGCTAACCGGTCTCACTTAGATTCAGCTCAAATTTATCCGTAACAACATTTGACTTTTGGCCCAAGGTCTTATCACAAAGATATTGATCATGTTTCTTGGAATAGATGCTGGTTTGAATATATTCACTTGAAGAGTATTTCTCAGAAATTAACACAATACCCAGCTATGTGATCTGCACAGTGCATAGAATGTGGGCCCTATCAATTGCTTTTATGGACACTGAAAATCATTACCTTCCTTGTCAGACATTGCAGAGTTGTCTTTATTTATTTACTTATTTTAACAGAAACTGCTATCTCAGGAGTTACAGTTAAGATCCCCCTATACACAGACACACACCATAGCCTCCTATACACAAGTAACTGGTAAGGGTAGTCATGAAATTAGTTGGAGAATTATATAAACATCCTTATTAAGCTTTATCTTGTTTGATCTGGATCTCTATGTAAAGGTCTTCCTTAAACAAAATGATTTCTCTAAAACCTTAACTATGCCTTCTAGCTACATTCCTGCACAAATCTGATACACTTATTTAAATCACTTGTGAAAGAGCTGAGTCTAGCCCTCTCTGTGTTATCAATTCTTTTGTTCAGGCCCTTTGATCACAATGGTCCCATCAGATATAAATCCATTTTGTTAGTTTCAACCCAAGCTTATGTTCAGAAGTGTCATTTACAAAGTAAATGAAATACTTTCTGAACTCAATAAATAGTGTTTCTACAGCATTTTTCTTCCTCTAACATGTCTAGCTTATTCTTAAAGGACTCCATTTACTCTTGGTCACCAGTAATCTCCTTTCTTATTGAACAAAAATAATCTAATAAATGTTATACATTATTTTAGAATCTAACAATGAGGTGACCAGTCTTTAGTTTGGAGAACAACTTTCAAATAAGAACATGAGGTGGCTTTAGGCTTGTAGCACTTTATTATTTTTATTTTTTTGAAACATCATTAAATTATCTTTATTTTGTGTATTTACTCTGTTTTAGACTTGAAATGTATTGTCTGTATCTTGTGTTTACAGCTTTTTTCTAGGAAAATGCAGATTAACGAGTAAATGAAATTGATTATACAGAGCAAAAAAAATCATAGCTTCATTATTCTAAAAGAAAACAAAATTAAGCTACATAGTTGCAGACTCTTAAAACATGCATCCACAATTACACAAGAGAAAACACTAAAACCTATAGATAGTAGTGTAAATAAAAATATTACTTAGCTTATGCTTATATCTATAATTTCTTCCACTATAGGTGAACATTAGATAAAATACATGTCTCCTAGTATTTATTATTGCTCTTAGTTTTGTTTTTTGAAATTTTTCTATTATTTCAAAAGAAAAATGGTTCATTCAGCATTCCAAAGTGTGCTTATATTAGTAGAAATAAATATTTAATTTTAAAATGTTGTCATTATCTATTCCAAATACTTTTTTTTTCTTTTTTTTCCCCAAATACTTTTGAGCTCTTTCCCTATAATAATAATTCTTCCATTCTCCTAAATATTTTGAGTATTCAGTTGTCCTTTAGAAATGCCTTTCTAACTTGAAATCTAAAAGATATTTATATAGACATAGGTAATATACATGTATAGATGTATGTATATATATATGTGTGTGTATGTATGTACATGTAAAAATGTATGTATACACACAAATATATACATGCATGTATATACACCCCAACACAGACACACACACACACGCTACTCTTTGCCTAACATATTTTTTGGTCTAAGAAAATAAATATTAAAAAATTGGTAAGTGTAAGTGGATATTTTGAAGAACCAGATTTTTCAGAAAATAAAGAATTTTTGTCTCACAGTTTACAATAGTTTGAGTTGACAAAGATAAGTTTCCATAAAGTAGGGAGAAGGAAAATGTCTTTTTTTGGTGAACTAGCTTCCAGTCTAATTTTTATTTAAGATGAAAATTGCTGGGGCACCTGGGGGGCTCAGTGGGTAAAGTCTCTGCCTTCGGTTCAGGTCATGATCTCAGGGTCCTGAGATCGAGCCCCATGTCAGGCTCCCTGGCTAGCAGGGAGCCTGCTTTCCCCTCTCTGCCCGCTGCTCTGCCTACTTGTGATCTCTCTCTCTGTCAAATAAATAAATAAAATCTTAAAAAAAAGATGAAAACTGCTAGCCTTTAATGTATCAGTTTAACTTTAAGCATTTATTATCAATACATATGTATTTGGAAGTATTTACATACATAGAATTGGATGACAAGGCAATAGTAGCTCTCGCTCAGCGTATGTAGAGAAGACATGCTTGCAAAATTTCAAGTTGGAAACTGGGACGCATTTTCTCAGAGAAATATTGAGAACATTAGGTTTAGGTTCTGAAATATTCTACTTTATTCTACTTTATTAGATTCTTTTGAGTTGAGTCCCCAGAGATATTCTCCTATGGTCATGTCTGTACTAAATGAATCTTTGACTATAACTGATGGATCCAAGTACAAATATCAGTTCCACATGGAGCGAATTACATGCTTTCTCCCAGGAACTGAAAATTTGGAATGGGGTGAAACAGAAAATATGAGCTCTTGACAACCCTCTAGAGAAATATTTCATAATCTCTTACTGTTGAAGTTTTGGAGTTGTCCTGTCTCTGTTGTTTCTGAAATCTCTGAGATTCTCTAATATCTTACCACAAATTCCCCCTTTGCTTTCTCTAGTCAGATTCGATTCCTATAGCATGTTTACAGAATAGATTTTTGCAGAGGAAGCAAAGACATTTACCTTCCATATATATAACATTACTTACATGGCAAAATGTATTCAAAGCTTCTAACACACGTCTTACAAATTAACCTCTGGAATACAACTCATTTTTAAGTTTAACTTGGCAGACAGACATTTAATAAATACTTATTGAATGAATCAATGTTGTGGAATTTATGTAATACCTTTCATTATGAATATTTTCAGTGATATTTATTTTACTTAGAGATATGCAAACTCTAAATCTTCCAAATGCCAAAGATTAAAAGTGCAGAATCTCAAAACACATTAAAGATTATGCACTGAGGAAGACCCTTAGGATTGCAATGGAAATAAATTAACTAAATCTACAGAGCTTCACTTTTATGTCTTTGAAGTTCTAACATAAAGATTCACTGGTAATGATTAACTATGACTGCCATGGTCCAAGGATAAAACCGCTTCTCTGGAGGATGCTGAGTTGGAATGTTAATTCATTTTAATGATGTTGAAAAATTGATTTCAAATCCATATTCATTTAGCAATGATATCCACTTGGAAGAATATAGCATACTTAACATAATAATAATGCATTACATATATTATAACTAAAGATTGAAAATGATAAATTAGTATATCAATATTAATATGGAATTTTTCAATTTATGTCTCAAGATACAAAAGATCTCAGTATGCATACACATCTCAATAAAAAATTATGTAGTGTAAAATGCAGGAGGAAAATTCTCATAAAAATTAAGATAAAAATTTCAGAATTTATATTTCTGGAGATAAGTAACCATTCACAGGGTATTCTTTCCATTTTAATATGTTCACTGCCTATCAAGGACTGTCATGAGAGTTAGACCAGTGTATTACTACTGAAACAGATAACTTCATCTTTAATCTTATAAGTCTCTAAGCTTCTTGGAATTAAAGTTGAGTCTAGAGATGAACAATTTTTAAGTCAAAACATGTAAAACAGTTCAGACTAGTCTTCAGACTGCAAGTATAAAGCAGAAAAAAGAAACAAAAAATTTGAATAGAAATACTTATGATATTTCCGAACCCCAAATATAAAGAGAAAAATCTTAAAACTTTCATTCAGAGAGAGAGAGAAAAAAACCCCTACATGTTATATACAAAAGAATGACAATAAAGTGATATTAGATATAACTAGAAGCAAGAAGAATAGTACCTTTAAATTTTGAGGAAACGTTACTTTGAACCAATAGTTTTACACTTTTGGCAATTATCATCTAATGTTATATGTGACATATATTTCCAGATCTCTAAACACTCAGGGAGATTGCCAAACACCCTACCATAGCTTTTCTAGTGATGGTGATACAGAAAACTGTCAGCTATGTATATTCCAGTAAAATAAAGGCAAGAAATATGATGAGATATTAATACATTTAACACTGAAATGTTACACTTTGAAAATTCTTTTAGATGTTAATGGCATAAAATTTCATTTCCTTCCTTGTGAGTTCATAGTCCTTGATGCTAAGAGACACATTTACCTAATCATAATGTGCTATTTTTTGGATAGGTGGGGATTATACTTGCACACTTTGGAAGCCTGTGACAATCCAGCTCTTTCCATGTCAGGTTTTCTAATTTGGGGCTTCAGTGTTGGGAAGCCCCCATTTTTGCCATATTTGTCAGTTAAATTCTAACAGCTCAATTGGTAATAAAGTTGACATTTTGACATCTGATTGCCTGACTCCATTGTCTGTTATCAAATTCTAAACATAGGCGAAGAACAGAGTTTCTAATTATTTGGTCCTGAAAAGACCCACAACCTCTAATGAAAATTTGGGGAGTTAAATAATATTTAAAAATTCAGCACCGAATAATCTATGTAATTGTTGAATCAATATGTTGTACATTTGAAACTAATATAACATTGTATGTTAGTTATACTTCAAAAAATATTATGCTCAGACAAAACAACAATAAAAAGGAATTCAGATTTTGATGGGCCATGTAAGTCTGTGGCCTTGCAATAGTTTCTCTCATGCCCCAGTTACCTCTTGTAGTGGTGTGGTTGGTTTTAGTTGGCCATCTTGAGCAAGTAGCTATAGATCTTAGATTAGAACAATGGGAAGAAAACTAACAGTTTTCTAAAGTTCCTAAAGATTAGGGTGACAGGTATAAAAGGGGAGAGGTGAATTTCTCAGGTCTAGGTGCTCATAATGTGAATTTTAGAAATAGAGATGCCATTTAGTATGTGTTAAGTCAGAGAAGGTGCTTGGAGTCCATGAAATCACACAAAGGATGATGGACAAGATCTCAGAAAGCTGTGATACTCCAGAAGAAGACCATATCAAGAGAACCATGAGAATCACAATTTTCATGTGGAGAGAACATACTGAGAATAATAAACGACCCAGTGCTTAAAGACTAGGAGAGCCATATCACGAGGCTGCAGGAAAACTGTTCAAATTGTAGTGGGGAAGACCAGAAACTCATGTGAAATACCTGAAGAATCACTAGATGAGTTACAAAGTGATGCAATTATTGTAGGTATTAACTGTACACTACATAAACCTACTGGAATAATTAATGTAATTGAAGTTTTAAAGGAAAGAACAGTAAAGATAAGGTATAGTAAAAGCAAACCAGACAAAACAAAAGTAGATGGACTTCAGGCCTAGCTAAGATGCTACTCTGATGGAACAGCACCTGCATGATAATATCCAACTCGGGAAGGAAAAGGTCAACAAGATTTTCTTTAGAAGATTCACCATTGTACTATTCCCATGTCTAATCATAGGGAAATAACTAGAAACACAAGAAAAAAAAATGGCTACATCACAAAGCAAAGTAAAAGTAGAATGAAGTAGGGACCCAGATCCAGCAAGCCGTTCAAACCTGTGTGTGCTTAACTCACTAGATGGGAAACGTGCCTCAGATTAGACCTTTGTTTGGAACTGCCAACATCACAAATTTCTGAACTTTGCAAGAATTTGGAATATCTTGAATGCTGTTCTCTGAAAGTATCTCCCACATATGGTTTTTTAAAAATGTGTCATAACTAACTTCTTGAGATAAGATTTCTCTCAATTAAGTTTAAATTCGCAGATTATCAATTGTAGATACCTGATATGCTAGCAAAGTTGAAAGAAATATTTTTCTTCAGCTCTGCTTTTTGCTACTGAGACTGATGAAGCTCTGATATAAACTTTGGGACAGTGAACATAGGTCTAAGCTAAGTACTTTGTCCTGGAATCATCATTTGGCTTCGTCAGTGGATAGACCATAAAGAAACAATTGTTAGGAAGCTACAGTCATTGCAACTATGCACATAAACCTATAGTGTTCCCTATTTTGGAAGAAATTGTTCCATTTTTGCTTTAGTTTTTTTTTTTTCTTCAGTAAAATGTACCTGAATTTTTTCTCCATCTTGAAAGACCAATAAACATGAAACAATTGAGCTTGTCTGTCTTATAAAACTCATTACATGAAGACACTTCACTCTTTAGTAATCTAGAAACCAAGATGCAGGGTCATTCAAGTCCTGATAAGGGTTAGCACTTATACACATCTCATAAATACTGGTTACACATTTATACTCCTGAGATTCTTGTCATGGAATACTCAATAATAACATAAATACTTCTGTTCTTCCATTAATCAACTCTGTTTTGTCTTGTTGGATTCATTTTAACCCATATACCATTATCCTATAGGAAATAACTGTACTGAGAAATGTTATCCTTTATTATAACATAGAATGTTCTTAATATTCTTCTTAATATTAAAGACAAGTATTTTCTTTAACACATTTTAAAGTTATATTTGGCCAAAATATTTTGCAAAATAAAACTCAAAAGTCAAGCATAGTAAAATCTTAAAGACAAATCTAGAACTAAAATCGGTTTCTGACTAAGAGGGTAGTTGGGATTTGAGAAATAATTCCACAAAATTAACATTAAGTCAATCCAACAGTGTTTAAAACTAATAATAGATAAAATTTAAATACATTAGTCTTAAAATTACCACATAATGAGAAATGTTTAACTTCATAACCGTTTAAAAAAACATTAATTTGGTTCAAAAACAACCAATGAAATGTATTATTTGCCTCAATATCACCCTTCTATGCAATGTGAAAACTGGTCAAGTTGCCATTATATATAAATATTTCATTATGGAAAAAGCAAAATTACCTTTTAAGTGAAACAGACCAAGTTCATTTGCCAGTCTGGATTTTAATTACTCTTATTCCTTTAGACTTAAAGTAATTTTAAATAAATAAAATTGGAAGTTCTTTAAACTTGAAACAAATTCTAAAGAATCTAGTTTTTCTCATTAAAAAGCCATAAAATTGAATAAAGCATTCCTTGATAATAATTAAAATTAAGAGAGTTTGAACAGGTTGTGATAATACTTAATTATATTTTTGAGTGATCAATAATGAAAGAAGAAATGTTTGCCATATTTGTCAAACTACTACCGAATACAACTGCTACTGAGTTGTATTTACTGCTACTGAATACAATGAGCATTTGATTGTATTCAAGAAATAATGCTCTCAAGGTCACTTCTTTATTTCTGCACAGTGTTTCTATTAAATTTGGATACACGTATATACATATATAGTTTTATTAAGTAGAAAACTAATGAAACAATTAGGCTAGTGAGTTCTTCTACAACTTGCAATTTCCTCATTATTAGCAAACATCTGTAATCTGTAAAGCAAATAAAAAGGTAAAATATGAATTCAATTGATTATCCCAAATACTATAACCATATGAGCATATCTGTTAAAATAATGGTAACTAGAGCAATGAATATTATTTCATAGGAAAGAAGGTAAACATGAAAACTACAAACACATATGAATAAATACTCGAGAAAGAGGAGAGGAAAAGGAGTAACCAATAGATTCAGGGATAGAGACATCATGTTTTATAGGTACTATTTCATCACTGAAAATGCTACTTTGTATTTTAAAAATATGTTATTTATAGACCCACTAGCTTTCTAACAGCTGCTGGGACTCAAAATTTGCCAATTTTGCAAGTCATTTAAATGTTCCATATTACATGTGAATGAAAAGATACACTATCAGTTTCCTGACAGATGCAAAAAAATCTGCTCTTGGTCTAAAATAAGTTTATGTTCAATCAGAAGGAGAAATATTCTCCCTTTAAATACTCCAATTTAAGAGGAGGTACTTGAATTGTAAGAGGAAACACAAAGTTGGATGGTATAGGTTCTCATTTTATTGTACCAATTCATTACTGAATTTAACATCAATAGATTATTATATTACTTATGAGGCTACATTTAAATACTTTAAATATATAAGGGTTTTGCAATAAATGCATTGGTCTCTCAGAATAAACCATTTATTTCTATTATAGGCCAAAGATCTGTATACCTATTTCAAACTGTAGCTCAGCAGAACTAGGAAATTCCAGCACTGAGAAGTTTTAGGGTACACTAGGACAATCGTGGCTTTGGTCTATGGTTTCCAATTACCCTCTTTTTAATTCCCCACAAATAACAGAGTCAGTAAAAGCTAGAAAAAAAAAAAAGAAGAAAATCTCCAAACCTACTTTTTCTTCAGTCTTCTATCCTTCTCAGCTTGAGTTCCAAGTTTGCCTAGCCCCAGGGACTCCTGAGCGGCAGCCTCTGTCTCCATAAAGCCTCCTGTGAAGAAGTAACTATTCATATTAGGGTTGAATACATTGTGTCAGTTCTGAAAATAAATTTTTAAAAGTGATGAGTTGGTCAACATTTCAGTATTACATATTCTTCTTTTTTTTTTTTTCTTAGATCGTCTTTATATTTCCAACCCAACATGTGTAAAATGGCATGGGTGCATAAATGAACATACACTGAGAGAACGGAAGGAAAAGGTACCCTATTAGCCTCCTATTCAACTGTGCCCAGTAGCAACATGATACATAATAAACGCATTGACAAATACAGTCTGCCGGTTTCCAGGTCCATTTTTCCTCTTATGAAAAACAAGAGCAAATATGGGTGTAATGAGTGAGGTTTTTTTCAACATTTGAAAAATATGACACATTTTATGTATAATGGGATAAATGATAGCCCAAGGAACCCAATCAGGAGCATGTCTTTAATTCCAAGTCAAGGAAATGAAGAGGCATTTGCTGACTTCTAAAGATTTTTCCTATCCTGCTTTTGGAATCCTCTTTTCCTCACCTGGCTGACTCCTAAATCCTTCCGTATAAGCCTTACTTCCAGAACTTCTTATGTTCTGGCAGGTTTTCTTTTGTTTTGTAAATTTTATAATTATACCTGGAAAAAAATCATGTCTTTAGAAGATCTTAGTAAGAACTGCTTTTACCCAGCATGCCATAGATTATTTAGTGTGCTGTCATTTTTATTAGTGCTGGAAAATATGCAATATACATTACATTGCAAGGAAAAGAGGGAAGAAAAAAAAGTATGCTGGGCACGAAACACAGAATTACACATTTTACAATGCACTTATTTCATTCAGGACCCATAAACATAATTAATTCATAAATTCTAGTTAAAATTGAAAAATAAGAAATTAATCCCGAGCTCTATTTTCTCTTATTATTTACTATATGCAAAAAACATGAAGCCAAGGTAAATGAAAAAATGTTCACTATTTTTAAGTGGGTTAAGGTATACATATTTTTTAAGTGTAAGGGATTAAAAATTCCAGTTAAGCTCAAGATTAGGTAGAAAGACTCAAGCTAATACTAACCCTTACAAAGACTACACAGACACACAAATATCACCAATATATCAATAAATACAATTATTAAGGTTAATTTTTACCATTCTGTCACTGTAATTTCCCAGCTTCACATTTGCAGGGTTTGACCAGGTTATGGTTTTTCTAGTGAAATGAAATATCTTATTAAAGCACTAGTGACAAACTTTGTTGTCACTATTTTTCATAATTTATTTTAGCAAACAATCTATAATACTTGATGCTATAAATTCTGGAGCATTGGTATAAATGTTAATCTCATAGCCTAGTAACTGTTACTGAACTGTAAAATTATAACAAAGTCCTCTTTAATTGAAAGCACACTGACTGTTGTCTAGATCTAGTCAATAATTTTGAATCTGGGTACCAAAGTTTATTTTATTCAGTTAGGCGCATGTGCAATTAATACCTAAATAACTTTTATTATGAAAGAATGTCATTGTTGGTACCATTAGGAGAATCATCCACTAGCTAACTGAAGGACTCTTGGGGGTCATTTTTAAATGTGAGACTTTCCACTTATGCACAGTGAGTGGGTATTTTCATTTCATTTCTCTCATCAGTGTACTTGCCTTACTATATATCCATAAATTGTTATACACAGTCTGCAAGTAACAATAAAATTGTTCTCTTGAAATGGAAATGGAAATGAATGATTCACTTAAAAATTACAAAATTCTTGATCAGTCCAGATGGGAACATAGAGATTGATGAAGTAGACCCATTAGGTTAGACAAGACATTTCTACCACCAAGTGGTTGTACGAATCAGGCCTTCTATTTTTTCTGAGCAAAGAAGAACTTCTAAATTATTTTTTTCAAGAACCCAACACTTTAATTAGCAAAAATGACATTTTCAAACATATGATAGCTCTGGGAGGGAAAAATGACAGCTCTGGAAAAATATCGTGAGTCAAATCTAGACCCAGAAAAAAAGATAATAGAATTTGTTTCTCGTAAATAAAACCATAAAAATAAAAAGCATGAGGAGCTTAGAAATACTATGAATACATCAAAATCTAATATCCTTTGAATACAGCATGTAATAGAGAATTACAGATATCTCCTGTTTCAAAATAATGTTTATGGCCATAGTAGGTAAAATTATTTTTAAGGATCACATGTAGGACAGTATCCTTAAGCAGGAGAAAATGTATAATCAGGTGCATTTTTTAACCCAATTAAAATATTTCTGGATAAAAACCTTTTTTCATAGAACTGGTCCAGCCAAGTTCAGGTTCCAGCTATTGAAAAAGATAATCTCAGCCAAACCAGCTGATGAACTCTATGGATGATCATCTGGCTCTGGTGATAGTCTGTCTTATCCTTGTCTAGGAGGTAGTGGGTTCATATGGCTGTATGGACTTTAGGAATATCTGCCCATTTATCTATACCAAAATTTTATTCACTAGTCATACAGAGCTATGAAGCACTTGAAATGTGGCTGGTCCAAATTAATTGCTGGAAGTATAAAATATACATAGGCTTTTGAAAATGTAATGCAAAAAAAAAAGAGAGAGAATATAAGCTATCTAATAATTTTGTTGATTACATGTTGAAATATTCTGATATATTTACTTAAATAATTATTGAAATTTATCTCACTGGCCTCTTTTTCCTTTTCTTAACTCATAGAAAATTTTAAAAATTATACATGTGACTCACATCTGTGGCTTGAATTATATTTCTGTTGGACAGCTCTCTCTAAATGGTTCTGTTCTAAACTGGAGACAGTACTGATCTCCAGAAGGAAATCAGTACTTGTGTATGTTGATGGGGGGAGGAAGGCACATTTTCCAATGTCGCAGTAACTGCAAAGGGAAACCTGCACATATCAGTTAGGGAACTAGGATTCTGAATTCTTTAATGAGTAGAAAATCCTTTAGCTTGTCCTTAAAATGTCAAGAGTGATCCTGATATGAAACTCTAGTCTGTGGAAGCTAGGGGTTACTCACTCTCTGGGAGGCTCACTAGGAATGTGAAGAGAGCATATTAACTCTCTACCTTCTCATGGCACGAGGTGCTCAGGCATTGAAGGCTTGAGTTTCATGATTCATTGGATTCCTCAGATGATAAATTGCTTATCACTTTGTCAGTGGTCACCTAGTAGCTGTGCATGCAAATACCCAAGTCTAAATCCCTGCCTTCAGTTAAGTTCTCTAAGGTATCATTAAGCATACTTACTTTGGTGAGGTCTTTGAGGAGCTGGAATTGTTGGACACAGGACCACTCCTAGGATGTGAGGGTCCCACTCAAGTATTTTTTTCCAGCTTGTTTTATATATAAACTTTTAGTTACCCCAAATCAGCAGGACAACACCCTAGTGGTCCAACATCATACAATAGTGTTCTAGACTGCAGGAGTGAGTGACTCACTTGTCAGATCACCCTCCTGCAACCAGAATTGGGCCACTGGCCTGGAACCACCTCATGGGTATAAGTCTCTGGGCTCCCTGGGATATCTGGCTGAACCCTAACATGGGAAAGAGAGTCAAGGTACATTCTGAAGGGGAGAGACAGGGACTCACATCCATATTGTCTGCTTGGATCAGGCACCATGCCCAGATGGCACTACCTCCCTGGTTTCTCCCAGGGTCTGAAAGGTTAAAAAAAAAATCTTTTTTTCAGTGCTTCCAGGGATTAGACTCACAGGTCCAAATCTTGGCTTCTTGGCTAAGAGTGTCCTGTCCAGATAGCACGGCCAGCCCCAGACTCTCCCAGTTAGAGAGAGATAACAGAAAATTCCAAGAAGGGCATTGCAAAGTGGAGGCTTTGTATGACCCTGGCTAAGGAATTCAGTAAAGGACCCTCGTTCATAGACTTAGATCTATGAATGGTACTGGTTGCAGCTATCTGTTCATCTGAACTATGAGGGCAAATATCTCTATGTTGGTTGGTCCTTAGATTCCTTTCAACTTAATTTATTTCAGGTTGGCCCTTGAAGTACAAGTCTATAGGAATTTCTAGCCAAAACCTGCATTGCAAGGCCTGGACCTCTCCATTTGTCCAACAGACATCTCTGTCCTTGTATTTAAAAAAGGGAGCTCTAATTCCAGAGAGAAGACTGCCCGCTGGTGGCTTCATCTCTTCTTTCATCTGACCTCTCTTTAGTATTAACTCATAGCATTCACTTGGATTTACATACACTTTGAGTTTATAAACGGTTACTTAATTGCTCTCTATCTGTTAGCCTATTAGCTCTCTGAAAAATGCACCTAGACATAGGGCCTGGCTCATAAAGTGTAATAAATACACTCACGATGAAAGCTAAATAGTGCTTTCTTCAAAGAAAGGCCCTTTCACCATGCAGAGCATGAGTCATTTGTAATTGGTACTTTGTGGAATTTCTATTGTATCTGTTGGCTCCAGAGCATCTAGGAAAATCTAAATTTTGGGGTAAAGGCCAGCACAATCCGCCCAAATTTCATGTGTAGAAAGGTGCTTGCTGAATAATTCTGGCGCAATATTGATGCTCTTTTTGTCATTATGAAGGTATTTTCTACATTATGCTAATTATAGTATGTCAGTGAGTTCAGGCAACTATAATACAATCTGGCAGATGACCATAAAGGAAAGAGAACTGCAATTTAGGAGGCAAAAAATCTCTTGAAAATGTATTGCTTTTCACTTCAGGAAATTCTCAAAAGAAGCCTCTATCTATCTATCCATCTATCTATCTATTTATCTGGTATTTATTTTTACTCAGTTATATATGTACTTTATATACCCAAAATTGGGGACATTGCCTGTTCCAATTTAATATATTTTTCTTTTTGTTTGTTTTCTTTCCCACAGCTTTGTCACATTTGGTTCTATTGGATCAATTCTCCATTTTTGAAAATATCTTCATTTGATTTCTTTTCATCTCTCTTACAATGTCTGTCAATGGCCTCTTTTCTTTATCCTTATCATTCAGTGTTAACATCAGCTAGGATGGTCATGTGTGTTCTGTTCTTTTTTTCTATATAGTCATTATAATTGGGGTTCTATGAAGACCTGAGAGAGTTGGGTGTTTCCCAGGTAGTAAACCAAAGAATGTATTAAGATCATATGGAAAGATATTTTTGAGAATAGTTTTTAGGAACAACTCTATTTTTTTTTTTCATTTGTGTTTTCTGTCCATATCAGTAATCCATAATCAGATACCTGTGTTATTGAAATACTCATGTCAAGTGACTGGGGATGTATTGACCAAACAGAGGAGTCCTAGTTATGCCACCAGAGATCTTGATCCAAGGTGGCATCACTCCACTCGTTAGCACTATAATAGGAGGATTATTCAACCAGTTATAAACCCCACTGAATTTTTCCATCACCGAGACCCCATTTTGACATCTTGTCCACAGGGATGCCATGAGTCACAGCTCACCCACTGCCTTTTCTGTTCTGTAACTGAGTAACTTTGTCAGAAAAACAAACTCGTGTCATCTGACATGGTTATTTTTAACACAGTTAATTTGCTTTCCTTCAAAATAGGTTAGTGCCTTTGGATAGAATTAAAAGGCAAGCCAGTCAGGATTCCAATAACCAATGTATAATCTTAGATTATGGGGTTCAAAATCCCCGTCCCTAGCAGACTGGGCAGGATAGACAATGTAGCAGGTAAAATTTTCCTGAGTCAGGAACGTACTGAAGATTTTATTTAAAATAAAAGAACTTTTGTGTTTATGTACTCTATTTTAATAAGCTGGAAGTTCCTTGATGCCAACAGTTATGCTTTCACCATTTTACTGAAGTCCATGGTTGGCACTCTACACTAAGAGTGGCTCCACATGGGCTTATTCACTCCAAAGTAAGAAGACAGAAATGACTTTGGATTATATCTGTGTTCTTTTTCTTTTTTACCCTCAAAATCTCAACCCTATTGGGTTTCAATTCCCTCTTGTTAATGCTTCTTTTCTGGGTCAAATCTTTCTCCTTAAGCAAGCAAAAGCAAAAACGAATTTTTGAATAGTTGCACTATTTGTATACACTATTTGTATACACTGTTCACATATGGCGAACCCTACTTTTATTCATTTTCTGTAAATTTAAAAATTACTAAACAAAAATAATAATGGGAAGTCCCCTTCTAGTCTGGACAGTTTTTCCAATCATCAGTTTATTTGGGGGTAGTGGCCTTTTTGACATTGTTCTTACATGTTCGCTTATATCTATCATTCATTATACATACAACTTTGGTACCAAAATCTTTCAAATTGTGTTTTAAAAGGAAGAGGTCTCCTTGTTTCAGATATACTGCTTCTTCCTTAAGTCCACATCATAATAAATACAATCATGAGTGTGTTGCTATCCTCTTAAATTGCTGGGATAACAGTCATCCTTCATTGTCTTAACTAATCTATGTTGGTTGAGACTAAAATTGTTTCTAGAATCTTAGTAGTAGTTTGTGTGGAAGTCAGGCTGTGGTAGGTTATAAAGTGACTGACAGATGAGAATGTGAAAATAGTAATTGTGGACAACTCATTTAAGCTTGGATATTAGAGGTAGGAGAAAGATAAGTCAACATCTAAGGAAGATGGCAGGATCAAGTGATTACTTTAAATATAGATTAGACATAACATGTTTAAGTACTAATGGAAATATCAGCAATGCATCATCTAGATGCATAAATCAGGAAAAAAAGAGGCTGTGGTCATTGGGCTGCTAAATCTTGACAGATGACTATCTGTTGTAGGAAGTCAGCAGAAGTTCTTATTGGTCTTGTGGCCTCTATGCCCCTCAACAAGATTATCAAAACTGTTTTTGTATCTTTTCATCTTGAGACTTGTAATATGGGAAGAAAGTAAGTAAAAATAAAAGGAGAAAGAAAAAACTAAAACAGATCCCACATCTGCTAGAAGGAATAGGATACCCTCCCCAAATTCAAATGGTACCTTCAGGTAGACTTGGCTCATATATGTTTTACCTTTCCAGCATAGTACTTAAAAATTAAATATGAAAAAAAGTGGGGGGTGCCTGGGTGGCTCAGTGGGTTAAAGCCTCTGCCTTCGGCTCAGGTCATGATCCCAGGGTCCTGGGATCAAGCCCCACCTGGGGCTCTCTGCTCAGTGGGAAGCCTGTTTTCCTCCCCTCTCTCTGTCTGCCTGCCTCTCTGCCTACTTGTGATCTCTGTCAAATAAATAAATAAATAAATCTTTAAAAAAATTAAATATGAATGCCTTAAATGGAAGAATAAATGCTCGTTCACTCATTTTCACCTGTATTACTTCCTGTTATTTTAAACCCTGCCTATCATCTGATACACTGAGCAGACATTTTCATTTGCAAGTCCTGCCCCTACATTACAGGCTTTAATACTATAAATAGCACTGTTAAGCCATCTGACAAAGAGAAGAATGAATTTTCTAAAAGGTACCTGAAAACTTGAAATCTTTCATTATTAGCAAGCTTTTTTCTACGCTACTTCTGTGATTTGAGTGAATAATCGTGGTATCCAAGGAAAACATGCTTTAAGGATTTCTGAATAGGGGCAAGTGGGTGGCTCAGCTGGTTAAGCATACAACTCCTGATTTTGGCTCAGGTCATGATCTCAGGGTTGCGAGATTGAGCCCCACCACACCCATTGTGGAGCCTGCTTAAGACTCTCTCTCTACCTCTCCCTTCTTGTTTCTCTCTCTCTCTCTCTCAAATAAAAGAATAAATAGACTTCTAGAATAGAACAATTTTGTTTAGTTTCTGTTAACTTTATTCAAATACTTTTTGATGTATTCTTTCCTTTGCACTTTGGGGTCTCCATGTTTATACTGTCTCGCTAGCAACACATTTGAAAAAAATGACTACTTGCATATTCAGTTTGATTTACCAGGGTTAGGGGTTATTAATGCAGTCGCACTGACTGATTCATCATATCTGAAGTTTGTCTTATAACCCTAGCTTTTCAGATTGTTATACACTGCAAACAACACTCCCTTTACCAATATTCTCCTTTTTGAATTCCTAATAATTTCTCCTTTGTTCCTCATCATTCTTGATGGAACCAAGTGAACGTGTTCATAGTTTTGTTTAGATAGTTTTCTCTGTCCATACCATATTTCATTTAGAGGCCTCTAGTATAGCTACCCTGAGATTACTTTTCTTTCTTTGAGCTTTTGATCTAAATCTTTAACTAAGAGTTCAAAATCTTAGGACGTGGTCCAAAACTTCAAATTTGGTTCTTTGACACCATCATCCCTCTACCATATTACTTTCCATACCATCTTTCTTTTTCTATTTCTATTCGCATTGGTAGAAGAAAGAACATTGCCAGAGTCTGTGTTTGAATTTGCCATATCAAGATATTATTAAAATCATAACCACCAGGGAGGGGTGCTTTCTTAGTTTCTTCTGATGCATAAGTCAGCACTACCAGGTGGTAGTCCCTGGGTTTGAAAAGTTTTCACAGTCTTCCCCTTATAATCTGGATACACCTTCCAAGACGAAAGTAGACCTGAGTTCATATCCTTCAACTGAAGTACCAGTGGTACCATGTACCATCTTCTTTTGGTAAATATATGTTTTTTTAAAACCTAATTGTGTCTGCATTTTCTTGTCATTTACTCCGGTCTTATTTCCAATAAAGACTTCTTAGTCTTGGTCTCTCCAGGAGCTTTGATTCACTATCAGTGCAGCTTCCATATAGTTCCAGAGGTACACATATCTGTACCGTTGTCCTCATCAGCACTGCAGTCCTTAACCTGCTGCTGACTCTGGCTTTATTTATACTGTATCTCTGTTGTTCTTCAGCGTAAAACAAAATTGCTCAGAGTTCAGAATTCTTCCTGGGGTGATGCTATGATCCCCCAAAACTATCGTTAATTTCCAACTTGGATGGAGTTGATGAAAATGATCACTGATTCCCTTTTCATCTGGTCTGACATAGAGGCACACAGTCACTTAAATGGGTAAGAAGGGTTGGGTTTCTAGAAGAATCTATATCCTACCAGATGTTAAATTATATCCTGTATACCTTGATTTTGAAAGAATACTGGCAAAATTTCCGATTCAGTTACTCCTCATCAAAGTTAAATACAAAATAAAAATAGGCAAAAAAATCTATGAGAGAAAGGCAATTAAATATATGTTAAAAGGGAAAGGTAAATTATAGACCCTAAAATGATATATATGTTGAAACAGGAATAAATAAAATGATTACTAGGTTAGCAAAATAAATATCTTAAAATACCTATCAATGTTATTGTGAATTACACTGTAATATATTGGAAATGACAAATAATTTGGTAAGATTATAAAGAGTTGTCAAATAAAAAATGAAAACAATGTCTCAGCATGTATATTTTATATTTTAAAAAGAATAATCTTCTATCTTCTTTCCTTATGCAATAATTTTTTATGGCTTAAGAAGTTCCTCTTCTGAGAAACAGAAATCCAAAGAGGATTTAATTAACCTGCTGAGTAACATTTAATCACATTTAATCAGACACCAGTTTCCTATGGTTTCTGATGCTTTGTGTGGGTTTTACATTATGGAAGTTGGGAAGAGCATTTTTGAATACACGACATTTGTAAATTTTCAAACATAAATATTACTCTCAGAAATTCTTTTGGTGCCAGGACAGGAAAGTAAGCCTGGCAGCTGGAGCATTACTTCTAAGTAATCATTCCTTTATTTGGGAAACTAAAGAAAGTGCTAAGAAATCTGTGCCATTCTGTTCAGTATTTAGTGTTAGAGGTAGGAGCTAAATATTTTCCAATAATTTAACTATAGTTCTAAGGAAAATAGGAAACGATGGAAAAAAGAAGATGCAATCACAAATAGCCAATATGATGAAAAAATAAATATGTAGAAAGAGACACACATATACACACATACAAAGCAAGTGTATATGTCATTATTTTAGGAAATAAATTTTTCATATTCTTTTTGTTTCAGGCAATTATAAATATGTCCATCTATCCATCCATCCATCCATCCATCCATTCATCACCTATCTATGCACATAGGTTTATACATTTACTTAGGGTCATTTTAAATGTACTGACCTATATTTTTCTTCAATTAGTAACTGACAATAAGTAAGTAGCACAAGCTCTACTATCCTATCCCTTTCTCTGTCACCCCACCTACACAGTGCAGAGTTAGTTTGTGGATGCTGTATTAGCTTTAAACAAAGAAATCCTGTAATTTTTTGCCCTGCATATCGTAATTCTTTATTTTGACTGAAAAGTTTATTTTGGATTTCTTATAGGGATTTCAATTGTTTCAGCAGAAAAACGTGTATAGATATCTGTCCTTTAAGTGGCAGAATGTTCAATGGTTTTAAACCGCTTTGAAACACTGACACTAGGATAAATTTCTGTTTTGCAAGTTACGAAGACACTGTTTACTCATCAATAAAGAAGAATAACAATAATAACACTTGTCTCATAGGGGCTTGGAGTTTATCAGAGAGTCAGCATCAAATAAACTCTAGCTACTGTTATTCGTAGAAAAATCAAAAGGACCATACGTTTTACAATATTCTTCCCATGTAAGTTTTGCCCAACATTATTCAGCTAAATTGAATTTACAGAGCCGCTTAAAAAAGAAAGTTTGTCAGGGGGGGAAATAAAGCTGATTAAAAAAGAAAGAAATGCAAAGATGGGAAATGAAATGAAAAGCAGATAGACCCTCAGAAGTGACCGCAATGAGTGGCCGTGAAGAGTCAAACACATGCACACTTACGGAGCTGCCCAAGTCGGGCTTTTTCTTTTTTACCAAACAGACGTCCTATTGAAGACTTGATTCCCTTCTTCTTGGGGGCTTTGTGAAGAGAGTCTTGGCTGCTATTGGCACTGCCAAGCCCAAGGCTTTCTGGCTCAAGGGAGGCAGACAAACTACTGCAAAACACAAAAGAGAGCAACCTGCTCGTCCCACAAGGTACACAAGACTTGCTCCTTTAGAAAGGGACAAACAGAAGAACGCTTACTTTCTCCCTTTCCTCCCACATTTGCTCTTAAGCATACTGAAGTTTGGGGGGTTTTTCAGCCTTATGGCTACCCAATTTTTTTCCAGAAAAGATTATTTTTGTTCTAAATGGTTTCCCTCTTATTTTTGATATAATCTTGAATGAACCAATGAATACCGGTTGACTTATTCATTGCATGTTAAATGATCTTCCATTCTTGAGCATGTGACCCTTTCCCTAGTTTCTTCTCAGAGTTTATTATTTTTTAGTCATAAACATAATGACCCATGATAAGACTTTTAAATTTAACTAACAGTGAAATTTAAAGGGCTAGTCCAGCCACAACTTTCCTGAGTTTTTGTCTAGCCATCTTTCCCTCTCCCAGTTTTAGAATCTAATTCTTTTCATTTTAAATCATCGAGGTAGGATTTAGAAGCAAATAATCAATCATATGCTCTAGTGATCACTTTATGTTTTTCCTTACAGTTCTCAGGTATTCTTTTAGGTACATGATAAACTGAAATGAATTCTAAGCAGTTGCTCCAGGTTCCATTCCTGGGCACTGTCACTGATGCTGTATTAATAGGAGAGGTTCAACATATATTGCTATCTATTCTAACCACTGTTAATGTGACAACGCCATGATGAATTACCTTACTTACTCATCCTAATTAATGAGTTCACATTCTCTAAACTCCGAACCAATAGCTTTCACATGTTAAAATGTAATTTCACACTTTTCTTGGAGGGTGAAAGCATATATTTTGAAACTGGAGTAACTATTTTTTTTTCCACCTTAGAAATTAAAAATAAATAAAACAGAAGGAAAAAAGATGCCTGTGAGCACAGAAAGCTCTGTTTTCACCCCAAATATATTTCTTGTAAAACACATATGATTTAGAAGACAGATTCTTATGTAGGTTTTAATACTAAGTCACTATGTTCAGTTATATCAATTATGTGTCTAGAGATGCTGAAATTTATAAGACTGTAAAAGGCCATATATTTAAGATGTGAATTGCATACTTAGATTTATTTATGCCATTAATTACTATGGAGACCTGCTTGCAATTTTGTAGGCAGACAGAAAGGACCATAGGATGAGTTACTACGAAAAATGGGTATTTTTCCCTTATCCTCTCTTCTAATACTTTGGCATGGATACTTTTTTTCCTAAGAACTTTCTGCCTGAGTAGCTGTTCTAGCCCGCAGCACCAGCTCCTGGAGGGCGGTGTACACACTTGTCTGCTAAAAGTAAATTAAGTGCAGTTATGACTTCAGACCGTAATTACTCTTACACCTAAGCCAAATTTATAACCCTTTCCTAGAATCCCTTAATTTTTTTTGTTATTCCTCTTAGTAAGTCCTTCCATTAGCTTGACTTTATTTTAATAGGAAATATATACTAAAAATAGAAGAGTCTGTCTCATTCACATTGGCTGGTAATAAGACCACAAATATACAGTTAATTTTAAAACTAAAAATTTGATCTCAGAATGCAATTTCTTTTTTTTTTCCACAAGTGATGTTGGAGACAGGGAGCAGAGCAATACCCAATGAAGAGTTAAATCTCAAATCAAATTTCTCACATAAATGTTTAAGCAGTCAATTTGACAACACTGAAATAAAGAGGAATGTTTTCAGAAGGAGAGCATGCCAAGTTCTGGGTGCTGGGAGAATCATACCTTCGGGCATCATTGTGGTAGGAGGAAGGAAGGGTGTGAGTCATCCTGATGGCTCTAGGGGTAGGGGGAGGAGAAGTTTCACATTTAATTGTTGCCTTATCCTCCCGACCATCTTCTTCCACCACTGCAATCTAGAAGCGGAAACAATACATTGAGATGAACTCTTTCTAGATTTCAACTGAAATTGATGGAAATGGAAAAAATCATTAAGCAAGGCTAATTGATTCTAATACAAAAACAAAACAAAAAAAACTTGGGGCATATAGGTCTTACACATATAAATTCACATTATTGAAGAGTGTGAGTGTCATAACTGTTTAAAGGTGAAGATGTTCCAGTTCAAAAACAAATGGACACATTCCACAACATTATATTTCAGAGTAAATAAACATCATAGATCAATACCCAGGGACTATAAAAAAGCTATCCTGGAATCCATTTCAATATATCAGGAATGTAAATGCTTTATAAAAAGTTACTGAACACATATTTGAGCTAATTCACTAAAAAAAAAAAAAAAGCATGCATCGTCAGTTATCATAACATATCTTTTCATAGATTTTTGAAGTGAGAAGAGAAGGTGGTAAAAATACAACTTTACTAGATAAATTGTATTATTATTTCATTTTACTACTTCTCATGAGAATATGGACAAAGGCATATAAAAACCATAAGATGGGGTGGAAGGGATTTCTTTAAATAATTTAGTTCAGAATCCAGAACAATTCAGGATACCAAGCCAAATGTTGTCAGAGATAGACACGTAAAAGTGCATTACAGTAAGACTTCTCAACAACTGAGTTGATTGTAAAGGATTATTTTACAATAATCCTGCATATTTTTCATGGCATTGCTGTGCATTGAAATTCATAAAATATATACACATAGAAAGATGATGGAAAGCATAGTTAGAAGATACAGTTCTGGAAGTTATGATGACAAAATGTTAACAATATGGCTACAGCAAAAATGTTAAAGCTGTTTATTATCTTATGTCAACATAATGTCTTACTTTGTTTCTATGTTAAGCTATTATGCATAAATGTATTTATGTATGATACACAATAAAGACCTCATGCATTGGAGAAACTTAATGAAATTATTTGACTGGGCTTTTGTCATCTAAGCTTAGACTACTTTTTTTTTTTTTTTAAAGATTTTATTTTTTCATTTGACAGAGATCACAAGTAGGCAGAGAGGCAGGCAGAGAGAAAGAGGAGGAAGCAGGCTCCCTGCTGAGCCGAGAGACTGATGTGGGGCTTGATCCTATGACCCTGAGATCATGACCTGAGCTGAAGGCAGAAGCTTTAACCCACTGAGCCACCAGGTGCCCCCAAGCTTAGACTACTTTTAACAGTTTATGTAGGTATCTTTATAGGATTTCCTCTCTTCATTTCAACAAGTACACTGCCACCAGAAGAATCTTTTCCAAGAACTACTTTCAGGATGATGTTAATACTCTGGAAAACTCTTTCTAAACTCACTTCTCATCTAAATTCAGAAAGTACATTTCTAAACTCTTCCTAATATGTGTTTATGTCTTCACAGTCCCATGGTCTAGCTGTAAAACTGTTTTCTGTGATTATTTCTGCTAAGCCTAACCTTTCTGCTTCCAGAATTTCCCTCTGAAACACCTCCTAAAATGACTTACTCTGTCCACATTGCCAGTCAAACTATGCCAACTTTCCAAATACCAGCTTTTAAAAACACCATACACAAACTATTTGCCTGAATAATGCTTAGAGCTTACACTATATAAATAAAATAGAGGAGAAATGATTTAGAATCAGAGACGGATTTGAATTCTGGTTTCTCTTATTTGTTGAGTGACACAGGCTAATTACTTACCTTCTCTAAGATTCAATTTCCTCATCAATAAAATGGATATGATAATAATTATCTTAGCAGGTTCTTTTGAAGTACAAACAGAATCACACCTATAACTCCTTATCCTTATATATAACAATTTTTAGTTTGTGGTCTTTTGATGACCAAGACCACCTACCTTTCTCACCAACCATTTATTCACCCCTTGAATTCCCTGAGCCTGCATCTCTGTACAGGACCTTCCTTTGTGACTTTTTTTTTTCTTATATCCACTGAACTTCTTTTACAACCATCGTCTACTCCGATTTCTTTCTGTATTTCCAGTGTGACCCTTTTAAGTGGTAGAGGAAGTCAAAGACAAAGAACTTTATGCATGATAAATCTGACAGTTGAGAACCAACTGACAGTATCAAGGAGAAGATACTATATGAATATAGATAATAACTCAAGAAAAAAAAATTCCATCAATCTAAGCCACACAAATATAATATAAATTTCTTTAAATTAAAAAAGACAAAAGAAAAAAATTGTTGGTTTCTGAAGTGTTTGGACATAGTCTATCACATCTTGATGATGCTGAAAAATAAATTTATACACTGGATAATAGGTTGAATCTTTGAAATCTTTCCCATCTAATATCCCATGTGTCCAAGCTCTGTTGTTCTCAATTATCTAACAAGATGTCATTTTGAGAATCAGAACTGGAGTCAATTTTGTTTCTCATTTCCAATATTTATTCTCTTTATGTCACACCAAATAGGAAGGCAACAGATTAATGATTATTTTTTGTAAGTTTTGTATTCTTGATGCTCTGGCATCTGGTATCATGCTGACCCAGGGCAGAATGTTCCTCCCAGGGCTAGCTAATTCCTAGAGATAGCAAACTACGCCCCTGGAGTACGCCTTTCATGTGCACATCAATCAATCTAGCCCTGTATGCCAAATCATACTCTCTATCTGGTTCTTACACTTCAGGAGGCAATATTCCTCTGCCTTAATCATCCCAGGATGGGAATCCGTAACTAGAGATGGCCCAATACCTAGAGCCCACTGACACGATTAAAACTACCCAATCCTAAGCCTGCTTACCTTGTCTTGCCATTCCAACAGAAACCACAGTAAAGCTCCTACTCATCCTTTCTCCTAGCTCTTTCTGCTTCAGGAAAACCTACTCGGGTACTTCCCTTTGCCTTTGCATTCCATGGCATGCCCCCCTCCTCTTGGGAAGTAGGAGTAACAAACTATCTTTTCATTGGCTGTGGTCTCCTGATCTGTTGGTCTGAATAATAGTAAAATCTACAATTAAAACTAAGCACATTGTTCTAGCACTGACAATAAACAATCTAATTCTAGTGTATTTAGACCACATAATCTAATCATTACCCTATACAGCATAAACAATTTTATTTTGAGGCATTTGCTCTTATAATCATATTTACACAATTGGATCACACTTAAACTCAGTATTTCTTTTTATGTTTATAAAATGGTTCAACTAATGGGAATATAATTTTAAAGCTTTCATAGAAAAGCAACATTCAGCTAGCAATCATATAAAAGATATTTACAGTACCTTTCTCCGATGTTTCCTTAGATCACTTGGCTGTGATTGGCAGTAATAAAAGCAACATAAAACAGAACTAATTAGTGAGTACTATTTGATCAGGTTACATGTTTAAATAGTATTCTATAACTTGACTGTCTTGTTTTTTCATTCCATTGTTTTCTAAATAAATGTCTTAAACCATTACAGAAAGACTTCTCCTGAGAGGGACTTCAGAGAGGAAACTTCGTAGATGGAATGGGTGGACAGCATGTCCACAGGATGGGGTCAAACATACGTGTATGAGATCTGAGACATGGAACCCTAGGGAATGGGAAGTACATATGGAGTGATCTAGCCAGAAATAAATATGGTACTATACCCTCCCAAGAAAACATAAATGGGAATGAAGAAGATCATAGATAAGTGAAGAATCAGTGCACATATATGGAGCTTATAAATATTCCTTTTTGCCCTATCTATGCAGAGCTTTGGTCCTCCCTCGGGCTGGGATGCTATTCCTGAGGTATCTCAAACTTCCTGGCATCCCAACAAATCTCTCATTCCCAAATGCCAAAAGCTCTGACCTCAGTGTAACATGTTTCTATGACTGCTGTTTTCTTGTTGATGTGCTTTTAAAGAACTTTTTGAAAAGTGAATTCTTTCTAATTTCCAATGAACCTATATTCCCTTAATATCTTCATTAATTTTTCTTGTGTGAGTAAAACAATTTTATTCCATTTTAGTTACATTTACATTTATATATTTTTCTTTCAATATTCTAACTAGATATTGGTAGAATGTTCTTTATGCTTATAGACTTGTGGTGAGGTAAAAGTAAATAAAAGCACATTTTATAATGAGGACAAATAATGTTTATAAAACATATAAACATATACAATACAAATGAATATAATAATCTTTTCCATCTCTGTTTTTCTGTCCCTAAAATTTTTCATTTTCCTCTGACTATTCAAACATGGATTATATCCAACAAGATTATTTCTCCTCCCCCAATATTTTCTACAGGTAAAAGAAAATCTACTTGTCTTTCACTGTAACGGTGATGAATTTAATGACAAAGTGCTATTAGGAGATAAGGACTTCCCAGGTTTCATTTCTTTTTTCTGAGTCAGATACGGAAAATTTTAATTACATTTTTACCCTCAAGAAAAGCTTGAAAGATTTTTAAGTATGGTAATTATAGTGTAATAATGTTCATTTACCATTGATTTATTTATGACTAACTGCTCAAGAAAATGCATGAAAACTGGCATCTTTTTCATATAGACACAAACATTATGTCTAAATGTGTTTATACACATTTTATTAGTATAAAATAATAACACTATCAAAGATTATGATGCTAATGTTTATGGAACTACTTAAAAGAGCAAAACACTATATTGCAAAAATATAAAAAAGAATAGCAGAACAGAAATAACGGAAGCTTCCTTGCCTTGAATACTGATTAAATTATGCTCTGTGGGCATAGCACTCTTACTATAGCTTTGATAATAAACAGTCATCAATATATGTAGCAAATATAAACAGAAACTAAGCCAGAGACAATATCCTGTTTAGTTAATAAAATCAGATTGATGGTTCCTAGATTTCGAAAATAAGCAGATCACAGCGTAGCTGCATATACTGGGTATATCTCAGTACATTGACTAAAAGTTTGTGCTGTGTCGAGGTGGGGTCAGTTCTGATTAGCTGTCCTTTGCCCCGATTGGATATTTTTTATAATGTCTATTTTAAAATTACTTTTTTAAGATTTTATTTAATTATTTATTTGAGAGTGAGAGCACGAGCATGAGCCAGGGCCAGGGGGCAGGTGGTGATAGGGAACAGCAGAGGGAGAAGCAGACTCCCTGCTGAAGAGAGAGCCTGGCGAGGGTCTAGATCCCAGGACAAGACCTGAGCTCAAGATCTGAGCCAAAGGCAGCCACTTACCTAAGCCACCCAGGTGCTCCTACTTAAAAAATATCTTTTAATATCAAGTCTGGAAATGAGCACAGACTAGAGGACTCAGTAGCTTAAGAAAGTAAAAATTTCCTTTTTTTTTTTTTTTAATTTTGCCATTTTTCTTTTATGTTGACCTTTATCGTATGGAAGTCCATAATCATAAAGAGTATGAACGTGAAAAACGCTGTCATACCATAACAATAGTTTTTTTGTTTCAATTCTTAACTGTAACATTAAAGAAAAAGATATTTAACTTACATACATAACAAATTTGTAAAAATAAAATATAAAAAACTTGTAAGGTACTTTCTCCTCAGAGGTGACAGCAATTTCTATATATAGAGAGATATGACTTCTTTATAATAAATATGTGCATATATGTGCATTAATATAAATCAATTCCAATGGAAATAATTTTTACAATTTATTAACTACAGTACATATCACTGCAACATATTTATGTAAAGATATCATTTAGAAAATGAATTAAAATGTTTTTCAGATATTTCATATACTTACATACACACACAGATATAGACATTGTGACACCATGTATAGTAGCTTCACAGCCTTCTGACTGTATTTAGAAACACTGTATACACCTCATATTCTTCCATAGCATCATTAATTTCTCCTCCATTTGTTATATTTGTGCTAGTTTTATACTGTATAAAACTTATTTCACCTATTTGTTTTAAATTAATTTCTATCTCCAAACTCATCTTTAATTAGAATTTTATTGTTTTAGCAGCCAAGTTTTACTATTCATTACAAAAACAGAATTTTACCTCCAAAAATGTTTTGGAATATTTAAATCTTCATTATTGTCATTTAAACATATTCCCAGGTTATCACACACACACACACACACACACACGTAGGGACAGAAGAGCATAAGCTTTTGTGTCGGGATATCTGAAGAAAAATCCAGCTCCACTTACTGTGGTGAGCATAAGCAATTTACTCGTGCTCTCAAACCCCAGTTACCTCTGCTCTCTCTTGAGGTGATACCCTCAGTCTTGCAGACATTATCATGAGAACTAAGTGACTAACCATCATAGCATTCAGTAGTCATTCCTGTCATTCCTTCCATACTCTTCTCTGTATTACTTTTAGCAAAGGGCACTTTGATTTTCCTCTCAATTATGTTCAGTGTACCTCTTAATTTAGGTTTCCAACTATTAATCCCAAATATTAAAAAAAAAAATGAAATAAAGAAAGAGTAAAAAAGGGTAAAAATGTTGACATGAAATTCTAAAAAATATTGGGAAATTGTCCCTATTTTTTTCCGATGGCTCTTCTTATTAAAATTATATTACCTATATTCTAAAATGTTAACATTCTATGTTGTTCTATTGAAGCAATTACAATAATGAGGGTGTTTTTTTGTGATTTATTGCCTTAAAAATAAAATACCCAGTCCCAATTTACTTGATCAAGATCCCATGAAAATTTACTAATGGTTTAAGTCATTCAGATAGCTGCTGGGATATTTAGACTACTGTTTTTCTATTTACTTATTATGTGACCTTAGAAAATTACACCTTTGTAGGCTACATTTGTTTGTCTCATAATGGGATAAATAGTTGCAACTACCACATAGGGATGTTGTGAAAAAAAAAAAAAAAAAAGAAAAGAAAAGAAAAACAACAAAAAACACAGAGGTCCTTAGAATAAACACCCAGTAAGTATCAGCTCATGCACCATTCATCTTAATGGGGGCAGGTGTTCTCGTGCATATCATCATACCAGTGTCATGACTCCCATCCGATCCATTTCCCGGGCAGGACTCCGAGGGGTGAGCTTTGGCGTTGAGTGTCCACTCGGGGGAGATGAACTGGCCAGCGAAGAAGCTGTAACCGAGGCAGTGATGGAGGTTCCTGGGTGGACTCTTGCTAAATTCAGGCCTTCCAGGCTCACACTAGCCACTCGGTTCTCAATTTCTTCAGCACGTAACTCCGTAGATTCTTTTTCTTCCTGAATTAGCCTGGAAGATACAGTTTAATTTGGATCCATGATATGGTGCTAAGATGGTAGGTGGAATTCATGTAAATAAATGAATAAATAAATAAAGAGCTCTGTGAATATTTTATACCAAATCTAACGTTTTCTTTTCTCTAAGGCAAAGATATAACTTTCAATAAATTCTAGAGGCTTTCTGGCTGAAATTCAGAAAATCCTTCTTTTCAAGTGATATATAACTCCTCCCCTCTTTCAGTCTAACCCTCTTTCTATACTACCACCTGCTAAAACTTTTTTTTTCCAGCTGCTAAACCTTTTAAAACCTTGCTTGCCTAGATAATTTCTGCTACTAATCCTTTTTTTTTTTCCTGCCACTCATCCTAATCTTACATTTGGACTGAGGTGCCAATAAATGAGACTTTTAGGAACTCAGATCCTAACAAAGATACTGAACTTGACCTCCCACCTGATGAAAAAGTATAACTGATGGAATCTTCAACGAATGGTCATTCAGAATTATCATTTGGTCAAATAAAACCCCCAGACATTTTTTTAAGAATACTTACTTAGCCAAGTCAACTTCAAAAAAGCACCAGGCAATGTAATAATATGGAGATGATCTAACCACTGGTAGATAGATAAGTACATACAGAATAAAAGAAATTGTTTCAACTGTTGCTATAAATGTTTTTGAGAAGACAAAGCACTATTACCCGTTTTTTCTTTAAGGAGAAGCTTCAAGAATATGTACAAATTAGCTATTAGAGACATGCAAAGAACAAAGAGCTTTATTTAGCTGGGTTACATAAATATCCTATTTAAGTTGAATCTATACATATTTTGTATATTGTTACAATGAAACTGTGTAGCAGCAGTTGATTTTAAAACGGTGATCAACAACCTCTCCCCAGATATTTTCTTATTAACTACAAATGGCTTATTGGGATCTGATACATAGTCCTTAAATCCAAGATTATGATAACTGCAAAGGTTTTTTTGGCATATTTACTTTGGAAACCAGTTTTTTTTTTTTTTTCCCAAAACTAAACATACTCTTACCATATCATTCGGTAATTGTGTTCCTTGGTATTTACCTAAAGGAGTTGAAAACTTAAGTCTACACAAAAACCTGCATACAGATGTTTATAGCAACTTTATACATAATTGACAAACCTTAAAAGCAACCAAGATCTCTTTTAGTTGGTAAAGGGATAATCTGTGGTATATCCGGACAATGGAATAGTACTCAGGGCTAAAAAGAAATGAACTACCAAGCATTGAAAAGAGATGGAAGATCATTAAGTGCATATAACTAAGCAAAAGAAGCCAATCTAAACAGGCTACGTATTGTGTGATTCCAACCATATGACACTCTAGGAAAAGGCAAAACTACAGGGACAGGAAAAGAGCAATGGTTGTCAGAGGTCAACAGGGGGAAAGGATTGAATAGGCAGAGCAGGGAGGATTTTTATGGCAGTGAAAAATGCTCTGTATGATCCCATAATGATGGATACTTGTCAGACATTTTCCAAACCCAGAATGCACAACATCAAAAGTAAATTATAATGTAAACAATGGAATTTGGGTGATTAGTATGTTTCAGTATAGGTGCATCAACTTTAATATGCTGCTGTGGTGAAGGGTGTTAATGATGGGGGAGGCCACGCATGTGGGAGGCCAGGGGATATTCAGGAACTCTCTATACTTTGCGTGAACCTTCAATTTTGCGTGAACTTAAAACTGCTTCCAAAATTTAAGTAAACAAAGACTGAGACACATTTACTTAGTTATAATTTTTCAGTTCCACAAAGAATATGAATTCTGTGGTGCCTGGGTGGTTCAGTCAGTTAAGCGTCTGCCTTCAGCTCAGGGCATGATCCCAGGGTCCTGGGATCCAGCCCCATGACCGGCTTCCTGCTCAGTGGGGAGTCTGCTTGTCCCTCTCCTTCTGCCCTTCCTCCCCTTACTCCTGCTCTCTTCTTGTGTGCTCTCTCTCTCTTTCTCAAATAAATGAAGAAAATATTTTTTAAAAAGAATAAGAATTCTCTTACTTTGAACTTTATTTTCATGGGTACACTTTAAGTTCACCCAAAGATCAGAACCCCAAAGAAAGGCTTAGTCAAGTAATAGAACACAACATTATTAACGCTTTAAACACATTCCAATGGAAAAAAATGTCTCCTCTTAGAAAAACAACAACAACAAAAAGAAATTTTGTACTTTAAAATGCTTAGTGGGAAATGACTCCTTCAGAAAAATTGTTTTTTTCTACAAATAAACTGTAGTTATGAACACTAGACATTGTATTAATTGTAAAGGAAAGTCAAACCTAGAGAAATAAACCGAGTAATAGGTAGACTGAAGTTTAATTGAACAGGAAATCAAATGCTACCGATATGTTCAATTTATTTAGAAAAATGATAATCCACTGATCTTTAGAATCCTAATGCAGAGAAAGAAGAAAGGAAGAAAGAAAGAAAGAAAGAAAGAAAGAAAGAAAGAAAGAAAGAAAGAGAGAGAGAAAGGGAGGGAGGAAGGGAAAAGATTCCTTTTGAAACATCCTAATGCGTTGGGGAGAGAGTCCCACATAAATCATTAAGAAGGATGGAATAATACATAAGACCACAAAAGTAAGGCTCTCAAAATAGTAGCTAACTACAGATGCACAGATTAAATAACAAATGAGGCAGTGGCAAATGAAGTAATTTAATCCCTTCCTTTAAGGGAGAATTAGTAAACTAAGGGAACCAGAAAAGAGGAATTTTTTTTTTTAATGGTTAACAATAGTTTGTGGAAGAAGAAACATCTTAACCAGAAATAAATTCTAGCGTTAGCAGTTTTTACGAAGATGCTGCCACTGTTTTTATGAAGATGCTTATTTCTTTTTTATAACAAGTTTTTAAATTTTAATTTCAGTATAGTTAACATAGTGTTGTATCAGTTTCAGGTGTACAATAGAGTGATTCAACACTTCCATACACACTCAGTGCTCATCAGGGTACAGGAACTCCTTAATCCCCGTCACCTGTTTCACCCATTCTCCCACCCTCTCCCCTCTGGTGACCGTCAGTTTGTTCTCCACAGTTAAGAGTCTGTTTCTTGGTTTGCCTCCCTTTTTCCCCTTTGCTTGTTTGTTTTGTTTCTTAAATTCCACATATTGGTGAAATCGTATGGTATTTGGCTTTCTGTGAATTACTTCACTTAGCATTATACTCTCTAGCTCCATCCATGTTGTTGCAAATGGCAAGATTTCAGTTCGTTCTGTTTTGTTTTGTTTTTTGAGAGAGAAAGAGAGCGCACACAGATGCACACCCATGAGTGAGGGGAGGTGAGGGGCAGAGGGAGAGGGGGATTTTTTTGGTTATGTTGTACACCTGCAACATGTGAATTTTTTTGGTAAAATTTTTTAATTTAAATTCGATTTAATTAACATACACTGTATTATTAGTTTCAGACGTATAATTTAGTGATTCAGTAGTTGCATATAACACCCAGTGCTCATTAGGTCAAGTGCCCTCCTTAATGCCCGTCACCCAGTTATTCCATTCCCCCACGCACCTCTCCTCCAGCAAGAGAATCTTAAGCAGGCTCCATGTAGAGACTGAGGCAGGGCTCAATCTCATGACCCTGAGATCATGACTGAGCCAAAAATCAAGAGTCAGATATTTAGCCAACTTAGTCACTCAAGTGCCCCAAGATTTCATTCTATTTTAGGGCTGAATAGTTCTCCATTGTATGTATAACCACTTCTTTACTGTTTATCTATCAATGGACTCTTAGTCTGATTCTATAGTCTGGTTACTGTAAATAACCTTATGCAATAAACATAGGGTTGCACGTATCCCTTTGAATGAGTGTTTTGGTATTTTTGGAGGAAATACCTAGTAGTGTGATTACTGGCTCTTAGGGTAGTTGTGGTCTTTTTTTTTTTGAAGATTTTATTTGTGTGCGTTTGAGAGAGAGAGAGAGAGAGCACGCACACACAAGCAGAGGCAGCAGCAGGCAGAGGAAGAAGCAGGCTCCATGATGAGCAAGGAGCCCCAAGTGGGACTCGATCCCAGGACGCTGGGATCATGACCAGAGCCGAAGGCAGCCACTTAACTGGTTGACTGAGCTACACAGACATCTCAGATAGCTCTCTTTTTAACTTTTTGAGGAATCTCTACACTGTTTTCTGGAGTGGTTGTAACAGTTTGCATCATCCATCAACAATTTAAGAGGATTCTCCTTTCTCCACATCTCCACCAGCAACACTTGCTGTTTCTTATGTTTTTGGTTTTAGCTATTCTGACAGGTATGAGGTAATATCTCATTGTACTTTTTATTTGCATTTCCCTGATGACAATTAGTGATGTTGAACATCTTTTCATGTGTCTGCTGACTATCTGTGTCATTTTGGAAAAAAATTTCTTTTCATTTCTACCCATTTTTAATTGTATTATTTATTTTTGGGGTGTTGAGTTATACTATTTTTTAAATATATTTTGGATATAACCCTTTATCGGATATGTCATTTATAAATATCTTCTCCCATTCTGTAGGTTGCCTTTTAGCTTTGTTCATTGTCTCCTTCACTGTGCAAAAGCTTTTTATTTTGATGTAGTCCCAATAGTTCATTTTTGGCTTTGCTTCCCTTGCCTCAGGAGACATATCTAGAAAATGTTGCTATGGCTGATGTCAGAAATTACTGCCTATGCTTTCCTTTAGCATTTTTAGGGTTTCAGATCTCATATTTAGATCTTTAATCCATTTTGAATTTATTTTTTAAAAAGATTTTATTTATTTATTTGACAGAGAGAGATCACAAGCAGGCAAAGAGAGAGATGGGGAAGCAGGCTCCCTGCTGAGCAGAGATCCTAATGTAGGGCTCAATCCCAGGACCCTGAGATCAGAACCTGAGCTGAAGACAGAGGCTTTAACCCACTGAGCCACTCATGTGCCCCTGAATTTATTTTTGTGTATGGTGGAAGAAAGAATGAAACTGGTTCCAGTTGTACATGGCTGTCCAGTTTTCTCAACACTATTTGTTGAAGATACTGGTCTTTTCCCCATTGCGTATTCTTTCTTCCTCTGTAAAAGATTAACTGACCATATACTTTTGAGTTTATTTCTGTGATTTCTGGTCTGTTCTACTGATCAATATGTCTGTTTTTATGCCAGTACCATACTGTTTTGATTACTAAAGCTTTGTAATATAACTTGAAGTTTGGAGTTGTGATACATCCAGTTTTGATTTTTTTTTTTCAAGATTGCTTTGGCTACTCAGGATCTATTGTGGTTCCACACAAATTTTAGGATTGTTTGTTCTAGTTTGTGAAAAATATTGTTGTTATTTTGATAGGGATCGCTTTAAATTTGTAGATTACTTTGGGTAGTACAGACATTTTAACAGTATTTGCTCTAATCCATGAACATGGAATATCTTTGCATTTTTTTGTGTTGTTTTTAATTTCTCTCATCAGTGTTTAATAGTTTTTGGAGTAGAGGTCTTCCAATTCCTTAGTTAAGTTATCCCTACATATTCTATTATTTTTTAAAAGTGCAATTGTAAATGGGATTATTTTCTTCATTTCCCTATCTACTGCTTCATTTTTAGTGTATAGGAACGCAACAGATTTCCATACATTGATTTTGTACCCTGCCACCTTAATGAGTTCATTTATCAGTTCTAGTAGTTTTTTGGTGGAGTCTTTAGGATTATCTATAAACAATATCATGTCATCTGTAATTAGTAGAAGTTTTAGTTCTTCCTTACCAATTTGGACATTTTTTCCTTCTTTTTGTTGTCTAATTGCTATGGCTAGACTTCTAGTAGTATGTTGAATAACAGTGGTGAGAATGGACATTCTTGTTTTGTTCCTGACCTTAAGAAAAAAACTGTTTTCCATCACTGAGTATGATACTTACTATGGGTTTTTCATGTAAAGCCTTAATTATTATGTTGAGATATTTTCTCTCTAAATCTACTTTGTTGAGGGTTTTTATCATGAATGGGTATTGTACTTTGCCAAATGCTTTCTCTTCATCTGTTGAAATGATCACGTGTTTTTTTAACCCTTTTCTTATTGATGTGCTGTATCACATTGATTTGTGAATATTTGATTACCCTTGCATTCTGGGGCTAAATCCCTCATGATCATAATTTTTAATGTATTGTTGGATTTGGTTTGTTAATATTTTGTTGAGAATTTTTGCATCTATGTTCATCAGAGATATTGGCCTACCGTTCTCTCTCTCTTTTTTTTTTTTTGGTAATGTATTTATCTGGTTTTGGAATCAGGGTGATACTGGCCTCATAGAATGGATTTGGAAGTTTAGTTTGTATTTTTTGGAATGGTTTGAGAAGAATTGATATTACCTCTTTTTCAAATGTTTGGTAGAATTTGCCTGTGAAGTCATCTGGTCCTGATCTTTTGTTTGTTGGGAGTTTTGATTATTGATTCAATTTCATTGCTGATAACTGGTCTGTTCAAATTTTCTATTTCTTACTGCTTCAGTTTTAGGTTATACATTTCTGGGAATTTATCCACTTCTTCAAGTTTGTCCAATTTGTTGGCATATAATTTTTCACAATATTCTCTTAAAATTGTATTTTTTTTTAAAGATTTAATTATTTGACAGAGAGAGATCACAAGTAGACAGAGAGGCAGGAGAGGAGGAGGGGGAAGCAGACTCCCTGCTGAGCAGAGAGCCCGATGTGGGACTCAATCCAGGACCCTGAGATCATGACCTGAGCTTAAGGCAGCAGCTTAACCCACTTAGCCACCCAGGCGCCCTTAAAATTGTATTTCTGTGGTGTTGCTTATTATTTCTTCTCTTTCATCTGTGATTTTATTTGGGTCTTTATTTTATGAGCCCAGCTGGACGTTTATCAATTTTATTGACCTTTGAAAAGAACCAACTCTTAGTTGCATTTATCTCTTCTACTGGTTTTTGTTTGTTCATTTATTTTTAGTTTCTTATCATTTATTTCTGCTCTAACCTTTATTATTTCCTTCCTTCTGCTGGTTTTGTATTTTGTTTGTTATTTTTCTAGCTCCTTTAGGTGTAAAGTTAGATTGTTTATTTGAGATTTTTCTTGCTTCTATCTTGCATTGCTATAAACTTTCCTCTTAGAACCACTTTTGCTGTATCCCAAAGACTTTGGACCACTGCATTTTTCATTTTGATTTGTTTCCATTTAATTTTTTATTTCTTCTTTGATTTCCCCATTGATTCTTCTCCTCCTCCCCCTTCTTCTTCTTCTTCTTTTTTGGTGATACCATTTTCCTCTATTTTTTATTATTTATTTATATTTTTTTCTTTTTTTAAATTTAATTTTATTTTTTCAGTGTTCAAAGATTCATTGTTTACACATCACACCCAGTGCTCCATGCAATACATGACCTCCTTAATACCCACCACCAGGTTCTCCCAACCCCCCACCAACCTCCCCTCCAAAACCCTCAGTTTGTTTTTCAAAGTCCACAGTCTTTCACGGTTCATCTCCCCCTCCGATTTCCCCCAACTCACTTCCCCTTTCCTTCACCCAATGTCCTCTGTGTTATTCGTTATGCTCCACAAGTAAGTGAAACCGTATGATACTTGACTCTCTCTGCTTGACTTATTTCACTCAGGATAATCTCTTCCAGTCCCATTCATGCTGATACAAAAGTTGGGTATTCATCCTTTCTGATGGAGGCATAACTCATTTTTAATTTAGTAGCATGTTATTTAACTGTCACATATTTGTGCTCTCTCCAGATTTTTCTTGTGGTTGACTTCTGGTTGTACAGTATTGTGGTCAGAAAAGATGCATGGTATGACTTCAGTCTTTTTTAATTTGTTGACTTGTTTTGTGGTCTAGTATGTGATCTATTCTGGAGAATGTCCCATGTGCACTTGAAAAGAACGTGTATTCTGCTCTTTTAAGATGGAATGTTCCAAATATATCTGTTAAGTGCATCTGATCCAGTGTGTCATTCAAAGCCACTGTTTTCTTCTTGATTTTCTGTTTGGATGATCCATCCATTGATGTAAGTTAAAGTCTTCTACTATGATTGTATTACTATCAGTTAGTTCCTTTATGTTTGTTATTAACATGTATTTGGAAGCTCCCATGTTGGGTACATATTTATAACTGTTCTATCTTCTTGTTGGATTGTCCCCTTTATTTATTATATAGTGTCCTTCTTTGTCATTTGTTACAGTCTTGGTTTTAAGTCAATTTTTCTAGTATAAGTATTGCTACCCCAGTATCTTTTGACATCCATTTGCATGACAAATGTTCTTCCATCTTTTCACTTTCAACCTGCCAGCATTTTTAGGTCTGAAATATATCTCTTGTCAGCAGCATATAGATCACTCCTTATTTTTTTTAAATCCAATCTGACACCCTATGTATTTTGACTGGAGCATTTAGTTTGTACATCCAAAATAATTATTGACAGATATGTATTTATTGCCATTTTGTTACTTGTTTTACAGTTGTTTTTATAGTTTTTCTCCGATCCTTTCTTCTCTCCTCTCTTTCATGGTTTATAATAATTTCTCTTCAGTCATATACTTGGATTTCTTTCTTTTTGTTCTTTGCCTATCCATGACAGGTTTTTGATTTGTGGTTACCATTAGCAGTCTATATTACGTTGATGGTTGCTTAAGTTTGAACCCATTCTTTAATCCTCTCCACATCACATATTAGGCATATGGTGTCACATTTTATATCCTTTTATTTTGTGAATCCCTTGACTAATTTTTACAGATATATTCTCTACCTTTAGTTGTAGAGTTCATTTGTCAGTCTTCAGATCATTTTCTGGGTTACTTTCACTTATGTGAGTGTTAACAAGTTCTATCCACCGGATGAGATGAACTTACGTTCCTCCTACTCTACCACCTTCCCCTGCTGCTCAAGATGTCTATTTCTTCTGAATGTTGGTATATACTTGAATTAAATGTACCTCTTAATTTCTTACAAATTAACAATTATATTAAATACATTATTACGGTCAGCAAGGAAACATATAAAAGGGTATCAACTTAATTAGTCTAGGCCAAGATTATAACTGGGCTCTACTACCCTATGGTAACAAAGTTGAGTTCCTAGAGGGACCTGGGTTGTCATTGAGGGTATATGTATGTATTTTCAATGAAAACAAATATCACAGAACCATATAGTTCATTTCAAATCTATTCAGTGTGTTAAATCATTAGTCCCATAGTGTCAATAAATGTTATTTTGTTTTAATTTATGTTCTATATTATTTTTTCTATTTATGCTAATCAAACATTTATGAAACACTTTCTATTTATCAAGAAAAGTGCTAAGATCTAGATATAAAACAGTGGGCAAAACAAGATACATTTCTTGTTCTTATATAATTTACAATCTAATGAAGGTAAGAAAGGCAGTAAAATGAACAAAAATACAGAAGAAGGATGGTAGAGATGTTCATGGTAAAAGTAAAGAGGGTTAAATGTTATGGGACGATGGTATGGAATGAGGAGAATGTTCCAGAAGAAAGGAATAGCAACTATAAAGGAAAGAGCAAGGAATATTCGAAGAACTGGAAGTCTTGTATAATGAAACATGGAGTAGGTGAGAATGTTGAGGAAGGTGGGGCATTGTAGATAATATGGAGTATTTTGTTCTTTATCTTAAGGACAACTGAAGGGTTTGAAAAAGGGTTCCTTTACCTAAGCACACTGGGTTTTAAAAAAGTTTTCTCTGATTGCAATGTTACTTTGGATTAGATGGGAACCCATGTACCGTGAGAAAACCAGAAAGTATTATTGTCATCTACATGAGAATCTATTGAAATGTGCAAGAATCTGATGACAGTAGAGAACTGGATAGATGTGAATCATATTAGGAAGCCAACAGATTTAGCTAGAGCCAGAAAAAAAAAAAAAAAAAAACCAACAAAAAAACTCCATTGTTCAAAATAGTAAAGAAATGTTCATCCACTGAGAAAAAAACAAGAATAGTTTCCTGATGTTTGAAAGACTATAAATTCACCTGACACAGTTAGGTTCTTCACTGGGGTTAGTCAAGTTAATGGTAAGTAAAGACTATTAATATCACTGGGATTTGAGAACATATATATTAAGTTAAAAATTGAAATGATCAACATTTCTCAATGTTTGAATTGATAACTTGTACAACTTCAACTCTATAATGTAATCTACTCTTTGGAAACCATTTATTATCCAGTGTGGTGATAGTGCATTTTTTCATATCTAGTATGAAATAATTCAGTTCTAGTTAATTTCACTCTGATGTCCAAATACTTTTAAGGAGCTGGCTGCATATTAATTGCATGCTATTTAGTACCTTTATGGCAGCTGTTAAATGTACCTTAAGAATATACCTTATTACCACAAATATCCTTTAAATAGTAAATTTTAATGTAAAAAGTGCTTTAAAATTCAAAGGCTCCTAGGGATCCCTGCTACTCTGATTTAATTATGTCAATTTTAGTATCAAGCTCTTCTAATCCTTTAAAACCATCAGTGATAATTGAACTCACCTGATTTCTTTGTTGATGGCATCCAACTGTTCCTGAAGCATCATGGCTAGCGTCTGGGCATCAGAATGACCACTTGGGGAGAGAAGATCCATTGAACTAAAAATAGTTTCTCTGTCATCATCATCAATATCAGACATTTCTGTGTCACTTTCAAAAGGGTGGCTGCTTAGCACTCCAATTTGCTGAGTTCTATTCCACTCATGATCCCCAAGAGATTTCACCTGTGTGGGAAATGAGTAATTATTATATGTATGTATTGCTCATTATCAAAGCACTATTCTGAAAAATATCAACAAAAAGCACACATATTTTATTAGTTTACCTAGCAAAAGCAGAAATGATTATTACCATTTTAATGCATTGTTTCAATAAAATATTTCCTTGAAATCTTAAGTATGGAAGATACTGTCAGCATAAATATCAAGATTTTAATAGGAATGATGACGAACTGATGCATGATTTCTAGTTCAACCCCAATTCAAGTTAACAATTACTTTAAAGTATCTATGTTTGAAACATTTTTCCTTCTTTCCAAATATAATAATCTCTTTTCACTTGTACTAAAGCATTTCCATCTCTTATACTAATTAGTCTTACCAACACTTTCTTATTATAGGCTGAGACTGCAAATATTATCACACTAGTTATATGATAATTCTCTTTGCAACATTCATTTACGTAGATTCTAACAAAGCATAATCAAATTAATATTGAAAAGTGATTTAATTTCATCTCTACTGTTCTGATCACTTAAATGCTTCATTGATTTTTTTAAGCCCAAGGCACACTAATTTACATGACTATGTTTTTTATTTGATATAATAAATCCCTCCTGTGAATTAACATCTTTTTTAGGAAGTAATCTCTACATCCCATGTGACCCTGAGATTAAGAGTTGCATGCTCTACTGATGGAGCCAGCCAGGTGGCCCTACAGATAATATACCTATAGGTGTTTTTCAAGCTGTTATCTGGGGGTAGGAGAGAGAGGGAAGTAAGAGAGAAAGGACCTAGAGTTTTCTGTCTTATGAAATTGGTTTTCATTTTTGTGATTATGTAAAATGATTTTCTGGGGAGGAATCATATGATATTTCCCAGAGTATTTATTTAAGATTTGAGGACCTGAATTAGCGTTTGTGTTATAAATTGTTTTGGTACCAAGTAGCCCTAATTTATTTGTCATATACAAATGAGAAAAGAACTAAGATGGACTTGATTGTTTTTTCATTTGTTCACTTCTGATTCACTCATTTAACAGATACTAAATACCTACTATGAAAGATTAATTTATACATGACACAGGTACCAATTAAAAACCACAAGGTAGGGGGGGCGGAGTCAAGATGGCGGAGATGGCCGGAGATCAGCTAGATAACTTATCTAAAGATCGCAAACACCTGAAAATCCATCGGCAGATTGAAGAGAAGAAGAACAGCAATTCTGGAAACAGAAAAACAACCACTTTCTGAAAAGTAGGACCGGCGGAGAAGTGAATCCAAAGCGATGGGAAGATAGACCCCAGGGGGAGGGGCCGGCTCCCGGTAAGCAGCGGAGCAACGGCGCACGAAATCAGGACTTTTAAAAGTCTGTTCCGCTGAGGGACATCGCTCCAGAGGCTAAACCGGGGCGAAACCCACGCGGGGTCAGCGTGGCCTCAGGTCCGGCAGGGTCACAGAAGGATCGGGGGTTTCTGAGTGTCGCAGAGCTTGTGGGTATTGGAACGGGAAAGCCGGCTACTGAGACAGAGCCAACAGTAAGCTCACAGCTCGGTGTTACCTTGAACCGGTCGCAGGCTCAGTGAGCTCGGAGTGTGGCCGGAGGTCAGGCAGACGGGAGTAACTGGGCGCTGTTCTCTGAGGGCGCACTGAGGAGTGGGGCCCTGGGCTCTCGGCTCCTCAGGGCCAGAGACCAGGAGGCTGCCATTTGTATTCCCGTCCTCCAGAACTCTACGGAAAGCGCTCAGGGAACAAAAGCTCCTGAAAGCAAACCTGAGCGGATTACTCACCCCGGCCCCTGTTAAGGGAGGTGCAATTCTGCCTGGGGCAAAGACACTTGAGAATCACTACACCAAGCCCCTCCCCCAGAAGATCAACAAGAAATCCAGCCGAGACCAAGTTCACCTACCAAGGAGTGCAGTTTCAATACCAAGGAGAGCAGCAGAATTCCAGAGGAGGAGAAAGCAAAGCACAGACCTCGTGGCTTTTTCCCTGTGATTTTTTTTTAGTCTTGCAGTTAATTTGATTTTTTTTCTTTTTCATTTTTTTGTTTTTTTTTTCTCGCCTTCTGGTAAATTTTTTTTTAACTTTTACCTTTTTCTTTTTTAACATTTTTTAACTAGTTTATCCAATATATATATTCTTTCTTTTTTATATTTTTCTTATTTGTTTTCTTTTTTTTAATTCTTTTTTTTTCTTTTTTTCTCTTTTTTCTTTTTTTTTTCTTTCTTCCTTTTTGAACCTCTTTTTATCCCCTTTCAACCCCCTCACGATTTGGGATCTCTTCTAATTTGGTTAAAGCATATTTTCCTGGGGTTGTTGCCACCCTTTTATTATTTTACTTGCTCCTTCATATACTCTTATCTGGACAAAATGACAAGACAGAAAAATTCAACACAAAAAAAAGAACAAGAGGCAGTACCGAAGGCTAGGGACCTAATCAATACAGACATTGGTAATATGTCAGATTTGGAGTTCAGAATGACAATTCTCAAGGATCTAGCTGGGCTCAAAAAAGGCATGGAAGATATTAGAGAAACCCTCTCCAGAGATATAAAAGCCCTTTCTGGAGAAATAAAAGAACTAAAATCTAACCAAGGTGAAATAAAAAAAGCTATTAATGAGGTGCAATCAAAAATGGAGGCTCTCACTGCTAGGATAAATGAGGCAGAAGAAAGAATTAGTGATATAGAAGACCAAATGACAGAGAATAAAGAAGCTGAGCAAAAGAGGGACAAACAGCTACAGGACCACGAGGGGAGAATTCGAGAGATAAGTGACACCATAAGACGAAACAACATTAGAATAATTGGGATTCCAGAAGAAGAAGAAAGTGAGAGGGGAGCAGAAGGTATACTGGAGAGAATTATTGGGGAGAATTTCCCCAATATGGCAAAGGGAACGAGCATCAAAATTCAGGAGGTACAGAGAACGCCCCTCAAAATCAATAAGAATAGGCCCACACCCCGTCACCTAATAGTAAAATTTACAAGTCTCAGTGACAAAGAGAAAATCCTGAAAGCAGCCCGGGAAAAGAAGTCTGTAACATACAATGGTAAAAATATTAGATTGGCAGCTGACTTATCCACAGAGACCTGGCAGGCCAGAAAGAGCTGGCATGATATTTTCAGAGCACTAAACGAGAAAAACATGCAGCCAAGAATACTATATCCAGCTAGGCTATCATTGAAAATAGAAGGAGAGATTAAAAGCTTCCAGGACAAACAACAACTGAAAGAATTTGCAAATACCAAACCAGCTCTACAGGAAATATTGAAAGGGGTCCTCTAAGCAAAGAGAGAGCCTACAAGTGGTAGATCAGAAAGGAACAGAGACCATATACAGTAACAGTCACCTTACAGGCAATACAATGGCACTAAATTCATATCTCTCAATAGTTACCCTGAATGTGAATGGGCTAAATGCCCCTGTCAAAAGACACAGGGTATCAGAATGGATAAAAAAACAAAACCCATCTATATGTTGCCTCCAAGAAACACATTTTAAGCCCGAAGACACCTCCAGATTTAAAGTGAGGGGGTGGAAAAGAATTTAACATGCTAATGGACATCAGAAGAAAGCAGGAGTGGCAATCCTTATATCAGATCAATTAGATTTTAAGCCAAAGACTATAATAAGAGATGAGGAAGGACACTATATCATACTCAAAGGGTCTGTCCTACAAGAAGATTTAACAATTTTAAATATCTATGCCCCCAACGTGAGAGCAGCCAACTATATAAACCAATTAATAACAAAATCAAAGAAACACATCAACAATAATACAATAATAGTAGGGGACTTTAACACTCCCCTCACTGAAATGGACAGATCATCCAAGCAATAGATCAGCAAGGAAATAAAGGCCTTAAAGGACACACTGGACCAGATGGACATCACAGATCTATTCAGAACATTTCATCCCAAAGCAACAGAATACACATTCTTCTCTAGTGCACATGGAACATTCTCCAGAATAGATCACATCCTCGGTCCTAAATCAGGACTCAACTGGTATCAAAAGATTGGGAACATTCCCTGCATATTTTCAGACCACAATGCTCTAAAGCTAGAACTCAACCACAAAAGGAAGTTTGAAAAGAACCCAAATACATGGAGACTAAACAGCATCCTCCTAAATAATGAATGGGTCAACCGGGAAATTAAAGAAGAATTGAAAAAAAATCATGGAAACAAATGATAATGAAAATACAACGGTTCAAAATCTGTGGGACACAACAAAGGCAGTCCTGAGAGGAAAATATATAGCGGTACAAGCCTTTCTCAAGAAACAAGAAAGGTCTCAGGTACACAACCTAACCCTACACCTAAAGGAGCTGGAGAAAGAACAAGAAAGAAACCCTAAGCCAAGCAGGAGAAGAGAAATCATAAAGATCAGAGCAGAAATCAATGAAATAGAAACCAAAAAGACAATAGAGCAAATCAATGAAACTAGGAACTGGTTCTTTGAAAGAATTAATAAAATTGATAAACCCCTGGCCAGACTTATCAAAAAGAAAGAGAAAGGACCCAAATAAATAAAATCATGAATGAAAGAGGAGAGATCACAACTAACACCAAAGAAATACAAACTATTATAAGAACATACTATGAGCAACTCTACGGCAATAAATTTGACAATCTGGAAGAAATGGATGCATTCCTAGAAACATATAAACTACCACAACTGAACCAGGAAGAAATAGAAAGCCTGAACAGACCCATAACCAGTAAGGAGATTGAAACAGTCATTAAAAATCTCCAAACAAACAAAAGCCCAGGGCCAGATGGCTTCCCGGGGGAATTCTACCAAACATTTAAAGAAGAACTAATTCCTATTCTCCTGAAACTGTTCCAAAAAAATAGAAATGGAAGGAAAACTTCCAAACTCATTTTATGAGGCCAGCATCACCTTGATCCCAAAACCAGACAAGGATCCCATCAAAAAAGAGAGCTATAGACCAATATCCTTGATGAACACAGATGTGAAAATACTCAACAAAATACTAGCCAATAGGATTCAACAGTACATTAAAAGGATTATTCACCACTACCAAGTGGGATTTATTCCAGGGCTGCAAGGTTGGTTCAACATCCGCAAATCAGTCAATGTGATACAATACATCAATAAAAGAAAGAACAAGAACCATATGATACTCTCAATAGATGCTGAAAAAGCATTTGACAAAGTACAGCATCCCTTCCTGATCAAAACTCTTCAAAGTGTAGGGATAGAGGGCACATACCTCAATATCATCAAAGCCATCTATGAAAAACCCACCGCAAATATCATTCTCAATGGAGAAAAACTGAAAGCTTTTCCGCTAAGGTCAGGAACACGGCAGGGATGTCCATTATCACCACTGCTATTCAACATAGTACTAGAGGTCCTAGCCTCAGCAATCAGACAACAAAAGGAGATTAAAGGCATACAAATCGACAAAAAAGAAGTCAAATTATCACTCTTTGCAGATGATATGATACTATATGTGGAAAACCCAAAAGACTCCATTCCAAAACTGCTAGAACTTATACAGGAATTCAGTAAAGTGTCAGGATATAAAATCAATGCACAGAAATCAGTTGCATTTCTCTACACCAACAGCAAGACAGAAGAAAGAGAAATTAAGGAGTCAATCCCATTTACAATTGCACCCAAAACCATAAGATACCTAGGAATAAACCTAACCAAAGAGGCACAGAATATATACTCAGAAAACTATAAAGTACTCATGAAAGAAATTGAGGAAGACACAAAGAAATGGAAAAATGTTCCATGCTCCTGGATTGGAAGAATAAATACTGTGAAAATGTCTATGCTACCTAAAGCAATCTATACATTTAATGCAATTCCTATCAAAGTACCATCCATCTTTTTCAAAGAAATGGAACAAATAATTCTAAAATTTATATGGAACCAGAAAAGAGCTCGAATAGCCAAAGGGATATTGAAAAAGAAAGCCAATGTTGGTGGCATCATAATTCCGGACCTCAAGCTCTATTACAAAGCTGTCATCATCAAGACAGCATGGTACTGGCACAAAAACAGACACATAGATCAATGGAACAGAATAGAGAGCCCAGAAATAGACCCTCAAATCTATGGTCAACTGATCTTCGACAAAGCAGGAAAGAATGTCCAATGGAAAAAAGACAGCCTCTTCAATAAATGGTGCTGGGAAAATTGGACAGCCACATGCAGAAAAATGAAATTGGACCATTTCCTTATACCACACACAAAAATACACTCAAAATGGATGAAGGACCTCACTGTGAGAAAGGAATCCATCAAAATCCTTGAGGAGAACACAGGCAGCAACCTCTTCGACCTCACCCACAGCAACATCTTCCTAGGAACAACACAAAAGGCAAGGGAAGCAAGGGAAAAAATGAACTATTGGGATTTCATCAAGATCAAAAGCTTTTGCACAGCAAAGGAAACAGTTAACAAAATCAAAAGACAACTGACAGAATGGGAGAAGATATTTGCAAACGACATATCAGATAAAGGACTAGTGTCCAGAATCTATAAAGAACTTAGCAAACTCAACACCCAACGAACAAATAATCCAATCAAGAAATGGGCAGAGGACATGAACAGACATTTCTGCAAAGAAGACATCCAGATGGCCAACAGACACATGAAAAAGTGCTCCATATCACTCGGCATCAGGGAAATACAAATCAAAACCACAATGCGATATCACCTCACACCAGTCAGAATGGCTAAAATAAGCAAGTCAGGAAATGACAGATGCTGGCGAGGATGCGGAGAAAGGGGAACCCTCCTACACTGTTGGTGGGAATGCAAGCTGGTGCAGCCACTCTGGAAAACAGCATAGAGGTTCCTCAAAATGTTGAAAATAGAACTGTCCTATGACCCAGCAATTGCACTATTGGGTATTTACCCTAAAGAGACAAACATAGTGATCCAAAGGGGCACATGCATCCGAATGTTTATAGCAGCAATGTCCACAATAGCCAAACTATGGAAAGAACCTAGATGTCCATCAACAGATGAATGGATCAAGAAGATGTGGTATATATACACAATGGAATACTATGCAGCCATCAAAAGAAATGAAATCTTGCCATTTGCGACAACATGGATGGAACTAGAGCGTATCATGCTTAGCGAAATAAGTCAAGCAGAGAAAGACAACTATCATATGATCTCCCTGATATGAGGAAGTGGTGATGCAACATGGGGGCTTAAGTGGGTAGGAGAAGAATCAATGAAACAAGATGGGATTGGGAGCGAGACAAACCATAAGTGACTCTTAATCTCACAAAACAAACTGAGGGTTGCTGGGGGGAGGGGGTTTGGGAGAAGGGGGTGGGATTATGGACATTGGGGAGGATATGTGCTTTGGTGAGTGCTGTGAAGTGTGTAAACCTGGTGATTCACAGACCTGTACCCCTGGGGATAAAAATATATGTTTATAAAAAATAAAAAATTAAAAAAAAAAAAAACCACAGGGTATCAAGGACCTGTATATAAATACGGACAATTAAGTTATATAGTATTCAACACATAAAAGTGGTTGGGGAGAACAAATTATACTTAGGGCCTAAAAGAACTATATTTGTTCTTTGTAAAATGCAACTCTAAACTCACAATATACATAACTAAGAAACTGATCCAATGAATGAAGACTGACACTGCAGTTTATCCTGTAGTGTTCTCTATAGAGAAAGTTTATAGATAAAGTGTTCTCTAGAAACACTTTCAACAGTCTATGTACACTTTCCTCAAACTTTTATTAAAATATTAATTATAATTAAAATATTTAACTAATTTTAATTAACAATATGAATACTATTGCACAAGTGCCCAAGCAAACCCAAAGTCCATTTGTTTGTCAGTACAGTATAAGGCATAAAAAAGCATGGAATTTGAAACCACACAAATAGAGATTCAAGTTTGGGTCTATCACTTTGCTGTTATACTGTGTAATGTTGAACACTTAAAATTTCTAAGCCTCGATCTTTTTATGTCTGAAGTTAGCATAAAAATAGAACCAAATTCATAAGTTTATGTGGATACACGCACGGGGACTGCTTATTTCTGGCACAAGCAGTGGTTTTGCATTATAGTCTTAAAAATATGTCATATGTCACGTTTAACACTAAAAATGCTAGCAGTTTGAATTCTCTCAGTATTAAAATTCTATCTAAGATGAAGGAAGATATTTTCTTAGAATCATCAAAGACTTGAAATTAAAAAAAAAAAATTAACCTTTGGCTCATCCCTTCGCACACCCATGCGGCCTCTCCTGGGTCTTCTTATTACTTTAGTTGTTCTGTAATCGGACTGGCTGTCCACTAGGGAGCCAACAGAATACCGCAACTCAGCTGAGGTGTCTAGATGAGTTCTGGAAAAAGGAAAGATATGAAATATGACTAATCACAAAGGTTAAACTTCCCAGCAAATCGCTATCACCTGCTTAATTGTCAATAAAAAATAAAGCATAAACCCTCAAGAAAAAAGAAAAATTCAAGGAAGAAAACTGATGAATTGCCATGACTCTTTGAGGTCTCTTCTGAGGCTTATGCCAGAAATTCCAGTCTTAGGTTCATTCTTGAAAGTGTAGTGAATTTTCTATTTAGAATACAAAGGATCTGTTCATTATCATTTTCAGTTGTGGTAGTAAAATGAAACATCTTGAGATTGACAACCAAGATGGCTTAAATTCTGGGAAATGTTTTTTGTTGAAGTATTTAGATAACATATCAACATATGTTATTCATTGCTGTATCTGTTGTAAATATTCTCCACTAACCTAACAGTAAAACATGTATAATTTGGGGGTCCTAGAATTCCCTATCTCTCAGAGTTCTATTTGTCAATTTAGGAAAGTAACAAAATACTTAAAATGAGATTGACTCAAGGTTAATACTCTTATTTTTTAATAAAATAGGATATACCACCAGATAATTTTTCAGCTTTTGTTAAGACATAAAAAAAGATAAAGAAAAATCTTTTAGTAAGCACATTTGATTCTGAAATCTGCTTAGAGATGAAATATTTGGAAAATTCAAATAGAAAAATATTATTACACTGGTTTTCAGGGAACATTATAGTAAAGTACACTGTAATCAAAGTGTAATAAAGGTTTCTCTAGACACATTATTTACATATAGATTTACAACAAATTCAGTTTATTGCTATAATAATGATGGTAACAGTGACAGCATGCTGTCCTATAAAATGATCTATCATCAGTAGGAAATATGCTTAATGCTATATCTTATCTTGAACTGGGGCTCCTGATGATCTCTATTAGTTCTCTTTGTGGAAAAAGAAAAGGGAAAAAACAAGAATTTCCAAATGATAGTCAAGATTAGAAAAGGTTAGGTAAGGCCTTGGCTTTTGCAACAGTAGAAGGCACTGCTCTAACTGATGCAAATCCTTGTTCTGTCAAATAGAACTTTAAAGCAAATGAACTAAGAAATCATCCCCTAAGCAGAGGACAGCTATTCGTTTTTATAGCAGTGAACTTGAAATGTAATTAAGCAAACTGGTTTTATTATGGATTAGTCATATATAAAAATTAACGAGCCAGGTCTTACTCATAAAAAGGACCTCTCTCAGCCTCTGTAACAGTGTCTATGTTTCATGAAGAAAAAGGTCAGATTTTGTCACCACTGTATGCTTAAGGAGGTATTCCTAGCATATAATAAATAACTGATAAATATCTGGTAAGATATGAATGGATGAAATTATTATATAGTCTAAATGTCAACCTCAGAACATTCTAGATACCTTTTTTCTGTCACTGCTTGAGTAATATCTCTATGGTCATCAGAGTGGAGATTCTAAAATTATAATTCGTCACTCTAGGAGTATTGTTGTTTTGTTGTTTTATCTCTCAACTCCAAGTCATTTATAAACCTGTGAACCAAAACACAGATCTGCTCCTATCGATGCACTGCTTAAAACTCTTCAATGGCCTTATATGCCCCTCGACAATCCAGAGCCCTCTTTCTTACTCCAGATTCACTTCTAGTTACTATCTGTCTTTTTTCTCTCCATCCAGTCATACAGAATTCCTTTCAATTTCTTGAACAACTCACACTTTTCCTCTAATACCAGGCCTTTGAACACACTGCTCTTCCTGCTGGAAATAGTCTTCACACATTTAGGTGGTTAACATTCTTAAAGTCTTAGATTAAAATTCCAATTATCTTATACTACTGTTGCCCCTTGTATTCTCTCTATTGTAACTGTCCTCACAGTATCCCTGTATTTCCCATCTGAAACATGTATTTTTCATCACCATTACCACTGTATCTCCAATGCAATTATCTTTCAAGTAGAAAGTGCTTAACTGATCTTGAAAGAACAAAGGCCTGAACCAACATCCACTGTAGAAGAGCCCATTGCTTATACTTCATCTAAAGCAGTTACTGCTCACGTCTCTCCTTTTATTCAACTCCATTTGGTACATTACTAACAGAAATCAGAATCAATATTTCCATACATTTCAACTTTTAAATAATTTTTGGTGTACAGTACTTTGAGTCACTTGAAGGTCTTAGTTACAATATAGTCACTGGTTCCCTTAGACACGAGCCTGTGCAGTTTCCTCACTTGAATCTCCTATTACTTTTGCATATAATCTCACCAGAGAACTTCTATAGATAAACCAAGTCTGAATTTTCTTAGAGAACATCATTTACCCATCTCTCTGATTCCTAAAATATCTTCCACTGTCCTTTCCACTGACCCAGATCCCACCGTTCTTCAAAGTTGAACCAAATCAGACCTTCTCCAGACATTCTGGAACTCAATTTATTATTAGATTAGATTCTAGCACAGGATATTAGTTACTGATACTGACCAACTTTAGCTCATCTCTTCCTACCTGTCTGTCTATAGATCTATGAAATTCTCATGCATCTTCTGTTTTCTCTATTATTTCTTTTTAAATTGTGCACTCAGAAGCATGGATGTTTGATAAAAATTGCTGTTCAATAAATATTGTTATCTTTTAACATATTATAAATTCCATCCCATTCTTTATCTATCACCAATTTCTATAATACTTTATACTTGTGACTTAACTGTTTACAAAATTCCCTTTGCTCATTTGTCACAAAGTAAGCTTGTGAGACAGTCATAAAAATATTATTTTATATACAATTCAGGTCAAAAACATATGAAATTTGAACTTATTAAGGAAAATGGACTTTCCAAAATCAAACAGCTAGTAATTGTTTGTCTTAGACCCAGGGATGTCAGTCTTCTTATTCTTGGTTTAGCTTTGTTTCTACTACAAGCTGTTCTGTCAAAGAAGAATTATTCTATATGTACTTCCCAAGTTTCCACAATGATCCTTCATTGTGGATTAATGTCCCATTATTAGGCTGTCCATGAAGACTTCCTGCATTGATGTAATTTTAGACAATACTTCTACAACTCTGTCTTTCCCCCAATCATATATGTATATATTTAATTCCAGTATAATTAATGTACACTGATATTAGTTTCAGCTGTACAATACAGTGATTCAACAATTTTATACGTTATTCAGTACTTATGACGATAAGTGTACTCTAAATCCTCTTCACCTATTTCACCCATACCCCTATCGACTTTCCCTCTGATAACCACCAGTTTGTTCTCTACAGTTGAGTCTGATTTTTTTGTTTGTCTCTCTCCTCACACCCTATCTCCCCTTTATAATTACAACTCTGTGTTTCTGAGTCCAAAGATCAACAAACCAACAAAATGGCCATTTGGTTCTATTAAAAAATACTAAGTTTGTTGGCTGGATGATGCACATTTTATGTATTTACTCTGTTGATATTTTATCAGCTCTTGTCCTTCATCAACATGCTCATCATCATCATCATCATCACCATGAGAATATATACCACTGAATTAAAAATAGTTTCAGTTCAGATATATAAATCATAACAAAGCATTTAGAAAAATAAACAAGATTTCTAAATTAAAGACTTAAATTTTGTAAAATTCTTTGGGTGTTTTTATGCCTACAGAACTGCGTTTCTTATATTATACTGATGGTAGAAATACTCAAAATGCTGAGCTTTATTTTTATTACTATTTTACATTAAATAGAATATAAGCATCTTTATTTTTATTAATACTTACATTATTACTTTTATTAACACATATTAAAGATGATATAAGCACCTTTTGAATTTTGTAACTTGGATTTTTCCTCTGAGTATCTGAAAATGCTTTATTAGATACTGACTCATTCAATGATATGTATTGTGAGTATAATATACCAATGTTTATTTGTTTGTTTTAGGCGCTGAGATTATAGTAACCGAAAAAAACAATAATTCCAGCCCGTGGAGCTAACTTTCTTAGGATAAGCATAAGACCAAGAAAAATGAACTTCTAAAAGTATGTGGTGGTCAAAAGTTTCAGATAGCTGATATGATTATGTTGTCTAATAAATAAATGATCAAATGAGTAAATCCTTGTAGGTCTCTTATTAACCTTATTAAAAAAAAGGCCCTAAGCACAAAACACAATTATATGTAAATTAACAAGATTGGTCTATATATCTAGCGAATAAATAATCATGTCATTGTTTCTTACTTCCAAGATGAGATACCGAGTCAAAGAAGATGAGTATGGCTAGATGTACTTGTTTTTAATACTTGTATAATTTCTCCTTCACTCTGTATTTGCAATTAATTTAACAAAACAGGTAGGTGCTAAGGGACTGTCGTCAATGATATTTCTTCAGTAACTTTAAACATTAAAAACATTTCTGCATGAAAGGAGGTGTCGCCTCTTCCTAGAATGAGATGTAATCTCCTTATATAAAGTTCTATTTCATTTAAGACTCTTTTTATGTATTTTTAGCTATGTAATTACAAGCAGAACACAAAAGGTAATAATTTAAACTTTTTTGCAAATTTGCAGAACAATTTACTAAATTAGAGAATTATTTTTGAATACAGAAACAGTAACTCAGTAAGGAGTGAACAGAGGGTAATTCCTGCTGAGCAATAAGAGGTACTTATTTATTTTATTTGAGGCCATATGGAATCACAAGAAATTCATCTTGATTTTGGTGAGTTATAGATAGGATTTTAATTTAATGTTACCTTGATATTGCGGGTTCAATTAAAGAGCCAGTTCTCATTTTCAATTGGTCAAGTTCAGATCTCAGCTTTTCAATTTCTTCTGCTAATCTTTCCTAAAAATCAAAGAAGTTTTACTCAGAAAATATGCAATTGCCAATAATACCAACATTCAATTATGATAAACCAAGATACCAAGCTTAATGGATTTTTAAAAATGGAAAACTGATGGATATCATTTTATTAAAGATTATTAGACATGACAGTAAAATATGCTTGATTTTCTCCTTGTAATGAAAATGTTAATAGCAGAAATAAAGAAAAAATTATCTATATTGTCCGGCATTCACTAATCCTAAATTTTTGCAAACATATGGGACTACTAAGATCATGACTAGCTATGTATATGTCACCTCAAAATGCAGAGCCATAATCATAGCCAGGTAAAAAATAAAGAAAAGGTCTTCTTTATGCAGAAAGTGAAGCACTTTGATTATTCTATAAGTGTTATAGTACACATGGATGAAGAGAAAGAAGAATGGGAAAAGATGAGGAAAAAAATCATTACCAAATATAAGTTAAAATTATCAGCTTGATATTGATAGAATTATTTGTACGTCTAAAAAAATTTTCTCAGATTGGTAGTACAGTTTCAGTCTTTTAAGATAAGGGTTGTCTTATAATCCCTTTTTTTTTTTTTTTTTAAAGATTTTATTTATTTATTTATTTACAGGCAGAGATCACAAGTAGGCAGAGAGGCAGGCAGAGAGAGAGGAGGAAGCAGGCTCCCTGCTGAGCAGAGAGCCCGATGCGGGACTCGATCCCAGGACCCTGGGATCATGACCTGAGCCGAAGGCAGAAGCTTTAACCCACTGAGCACAACTTAAGTTGTGCAAATGTAATTTCTACTTGTGGATCTGAGCTGCAGCAGCCCGGAGAGAGCTAGGCAAACCATCTGAGACCGCCAACTGATAAGTGATAAGATTCCTCGTAATGTACGATTTTTTTTTTTAACCTGTTGATTATGTGTCTGTTGGTATAAATGTAGTAATATCCTCCACCTCAATTTTCTTGGAGTAACAACAATCAGTTGGTAGGAGCCCGCCTGCTTGGAGGTGACAAGTGTTAATAGTATTTCTGCTCTGATCTTCTAACCATTTTGGTTTCTTTAGACAGGTTTTTAGGAGAGTAGAGGCTTAAAGTTAGGATGTAGACTTTTAAAAAAATTATATACTCAGTTCTTAGAGCAATGGAATGGGAAGCAAGGAGTTGTTGATAAATCTGAGATTCAAAATACTGGCTTTAGAACTTTAAAAAGGTATCTAAACATGCAGCCGTTAAAAGTTTTCATGGATATTTGAAGGGGGAAGAAAACCTATTTGTAATAATTGTTTTCTCAAGTTTCTGCCTTGTGCTTCGACCTAGATTGCATTATTGTTTATACAAAAAGAAAAAAAAGTAAAGCACAGGAGTTTCATATATATTATATATTTCTGTTTACTATTTTAAAATAACAATTTTCCCAAAAAAAAAAAAAAAAAAAAAGAGACAGAGAGAGAAGCAGGCTCCCCGCTGAGCAAAGAGCCGGATGCGGGACTCGATCCCAGAATGCTGGGATCATGACCTGAGCTGAAGGCAGCCACTTTGTCTTATAATCCTTAATTAAATGCTTCTGTAAGCATTTAATTTTGTTTTCATGATTATAACTTTTATATTGTTCTAAAAGTTTAAATGTATCCTTCTGGATTTTCTATTGCTGTTTTTTTTTTCTTTTCTCAGCACCCAATGCTTGACATTTTAGTTGACACATACTTCATTTCTCATGATACATTTTTGTCAGTGTGGCCTTCCCAATATTTCTCTCATCTGCCCTTTTTATTCCTACTACCATCATTCTACTTTACACCTTTTAAAAAAACTTTTTCCCTGCATTATTTCACCAGCTTCCACTGAGGTAGTGCTGTCTTCAATCTCTTCCCTGAATACTCTTCTCCTAGTTGTCTCATTTTACTTAAAAAATTTTTTTTAAAAAATATTTACCATAGAGAGAGAGAGAGCATTAGCAGGAGGGGTAGAGGAAGAAGGAGAGAGAATCTCAAGCAGACTGTGAGCTGAGTATGGAGTGCGATGAGGGGCCCAATCTCAGGACCCTGAGATCATGACCTGAGCTAAAACCAAGAGTCCAATGCTTAACTGACTGCACCACCTAGTTTCCCCTAGTTGTATCATTTTAAAAAATACATTTTATCAAATAAATTATTTGCCTAAAATATTCAATGGTTTCTTATTGCATTTACTAATTCCTTTGTTTGTTATTTCCACAAATATTCACAGAGCACCTTTGTTGTGCTAGGCAGTATGATAAAGTAGCAAAATGAAAAATTTTTTGCCCTCATATAATTTATAATCTACTAAAAATTACAATGAAATAGAGTCTATAGGATGTTGGTAGGAAAAAGAAAGTAAGAGGGTCATAGAAGGTTCTCCAATAAAGTGTTATTTGAGCAAAGACCTAAAAGAAGGAAGGGAGTTTAAAAAACATGGGAAAGTCTTAGGAAAAGGCATAGAAGGTGCAAATGCCCCTTAGTGGGAGGGGAGTATATTTGTTGAAGGAGTGGGCAAGGAGGTCACTGTGGCTGAAATGGACAGGTTAAAGAGAAAGATAAGAAACAGATTTAGAAAAGTGTGGTTGCGTGGCTTGGGAAGGGTAGCCATGAAAGCCTTATCAACCATTTTGAAGTCTTTAGTTTTTACTCTGAGTGAAATAGGAAATGACTAGAGAATTTTTGAGCGGAGAGGTAACATGATCATCCTAAGAGTAGTGAAATGGATCACTGAATAAGACTGGGAGGGAGGGGTGCCTGGGTGGCTCAGTGGGTTAAAGGCTCTGCCTTCGGCTCAGGTCATGATCCCAGGGTCCTGGGATGGAGCCCTGCATCAGGCTCCGCTTCCCTTCCTCTCTCTGCCTGCCTCTCTGCCTACTTGTGATCTCTGCCTGTCAAATAAATAAATAAAATCTTAAAAAAAAAAAAAAAGACTGGGCGGGAGGGAAAAATTAAATTATTACTGTTCTAAAAACATAGGCAAGAGAATTGTGGCTTGGACAATAATCATGTTAGAGAGAATGGCTGGATTTCAGTTATATTTTAAAGATGGAACCAACAGGATTTGCTGTCAGACTGAATGTGGGGTGAGAGATAAAGGAAGGGGTCAAGAATGACTCCAAGGTTAACCTGAGTAAGAGGCAGAGTTGTGATTTACTCAGAAGGTGGCTGCTAGTGATGGTTTAGGTTGGTGGTGCTGGTGTTTGGGGTGGAGGGATCAACTTGTCATGTTTGAGGTGCCAAAGTGTCCAAATAAAGATAATGAGTTGGCTCTTGAATACATGAACACTACCAACAGAGAGGATCCAGGAGGTGATTAGATGAGACTGAACTCGGGGACCAAACATGGAGAGAAATTCAAAACAAGTCCTAGGAATTTTAAATTTTAGAAATAAACAGGATGGCAAGAAACAATAAGAAGAGGTTGAATATAGAGATTTTTGCTAATGATGGATCGTCAGTTACCAACTATTGAGTAGAATTTTGAGAAGTTCCAGGAGATATAATTAGATTAGGAAATATATTCAACTGTATGGGATGATATTTCAGAAATGAGATATGACCTGGGATTTGCTTCCTCTAGTTACTAGCATGAGCAAGGGTGCAAAGCATGGAATGTTTAGTACTGCTGGTTGCTTAGGCAGATTGTTGAAGCTACAAGCCTTGGGTAGGTGGTGGGGGAGTGGGTTCTGGGGATCTTGCCAGGAGCACACAGAGCTTTGGATAATATAGCATTGCATAACAGGATCAAGTCCAAAATCCACAATCTGGTCACAACCTAGTTCTTTAAACACATATCAGTCACAGCAAACTTCTGGTGATTCAGCAAATCAACCATCTTTGTTTTCTCTGTGCTATTACATAGGCTCTGTCCTCTGCCCTACCCTTCTCTATTTGGTAAGATCCTATATGCCTTCAAGAGCCTGATGAAATAAAATCTTCCCTGTGTAGACTTTCTTAACAACTTCAGAAAGAATTAGATGCTATCTTCTAGGCACCATACGGTATTGCTATAGCAGATCTATCCTGCAGAAAATTGTATATATTCTGACTGTGGCAACCAGTAGTTTTAAATTGACATCATAATATGTAGGATCCAATGGGGCTAAATGTGTAATTGCTTTTTTAAAAAATTTTATTCTCTCTTCTTTTCCAATACTCTCCCTATGCCATACTATTGCCAGATTTTCCCTCTTTTCCTCCCTCCGTCTCTTTCCTCCTTCTCTCTCTCTTCTCTTTTGTTCAACACACATTATCGGTTACTTCTTAAATTAATGGTTTTATATTATATTATATGCCTATACACAACAAAATGAAATCAGACAAAACTGCTAACAGGAATTTGCAGGCTAATAAAGGAGGAAAAGACATATTAGCATTACAGCTTTTAACGTTTCATAATTTAGCCCTTATCTGCCTCTTCTACCATATATCATACAATGAGAATAACTGATTCTAGCCAAACTGTTATGCCCATTATTATTTAAGAACTCAAACTCCCTACTCACCCCCTCCCCACACAAAGCACCTACAATCATGCCACATGCACTGTACTTGAAAGGGTTGCAACATAATCCTACCATTCCTTAAGGTTTTTCAAATCACACCTTCCTGAAGTCTTATTTATAGCAGCAATGTATGGTGATCTCTCCCACCTGTAGCTCTTACTGTCTAGTTCATTTATGGAATCTGCTACTCTGCAACCTGCTGTTTTGTAAAAGGTATGTTCTTTCTCCACAATTACATTTTTCAGCTACTTTGGAATTAAGAGCATGTTTGCAAATACATAGCATAATTTATTATGCATAATAGATATTTAATACATTTCTGCAAAAATGATACCTCAAACTAGACACAAATCAGTGCATATATTTTTATTCTACTTGTATAAAGCACAAAAATCAAAAGCATTTTTTTTTTACTGTTAGAAGTCAAGGCAGTGATTATCATTTAAGATAAAAGTAGTAATCGTACATTAATAAGGCGGGGGGTACCACAGTGTTGATTTTTAGTGTGTTTGGTTTGTAAAAATTCACCAAGCTCTTTCTATATATGCACACTTTTCTGTATGTATGAAAGTTAATTTTTTGTAAAAAAATAACATCCTAAACTTATTTCTTATCAAATTTATTTTACCGTAAAACATTCATCAGTGTAAAATAGAAAAATAGATAAAACGTAGGATTCCATTATACCTTATCATGTAAAGATTCTTCCAGATTCTTTCTGAAAGTTTCTGATTCTTGAATTAGAACATTCTAAAGAAAAGAAAAAAAATAGAGAATTAATTAGCTGAACAGAAAATAATTAAATATGTAGATTAATGTTTCATTGCTCAAGAATCTTCTTTGATTCCTTCTCTTTGATTCTTTCCTTGGTGCAGCTATTTCTTGGTTTCCATGGAAACCAAATTTAAATAGAATCTTTAAACATACCTTAACATTTAGAAAAATACATAATTTAAATGGGAAATGTTATTTTGTAACACTTGGACTGACAAATGGAATAAATATTATCTTTTAAGCTATTTACGTTTTCTTCTTCTCACTCTTTTAAAATTTGAAATAATAGGGTTACTCTTAAAATGAGAAAAGGTGAGTAACAGTATAATATTAGCTAAAGGTATTATAAAGAATTCAGATGAAGTCATCTTTATTACCTGAAGAAAAAAAATTATCAGATCATATTTTTGGGAAGCTTAATTCTGGACTTCTATTTCAAATACAGAAAAATTAATTTCTAATAATAGTTAAATTATTAGAGAAATAAAAATAAAATTTTAACTATTTACAAAACTGTCACATCTCATGACTTGTGAAAATAAGTTGCATCATAGGTATTTTTTAAAAATTTTGTCATGAACCTATTACTGTTATAAAAGCTTTCTACTTTTTTATATTTACTACAAAGCATGATTTAAAATAATGTATTCTTTTCTAATTTAATTTTAGTAAAATTAAACTAACTGTGTGGCAATTGGCAAAGTGGCCATGTATTTGAAACTGAATGGGTAGAAGGCCTGTCCTATCACTTTGTAATGGGTATATTCACCAGCCTACTTTAACAATTTCTATTTTGTATAGATCAGGGGAAAATGTCTAGCGTAAGTAATGACTGGCATTCAATCTAAATTTCCAAAATGATTTGTCCACTTGGGTTTTAGCCCCTACCTTTGTTAATATTCTGTAATTGGCAACCAGCTCACATAACTCAAACTGGTCTGGTGGCTGCCAACTATCAATGAGACATATAAAATTGTGAATGATATAGCACACTGTAAAGAAGCCCCCCCCCCCTATTTTTTAAACAATGCAGCTGAAATTATTGCATTCCTAATCCTATACTGGGATTAGTATTAGTTCTACTAGTAATATAAATTCACTTACATTTTGCTTTTAGACTAGTAGTAGACTTAGTTACATAAAACATTTGAAAAGTTCAATGCAAGAAGGATTCCCATATACCCCCAAATACTGTTTTTTCTCTTACCACTTTTTTATGTACCCCAGGTGAAGGATAACTAAAATATTTTCATCACAAACACATTTTAATGCATTTATCTATATGACCATGTAATAAATAAGATTTACATACCATGCAAAATTTTTTATTCATTGAAAAATTTATCTTACATATTTTTACAGAAACTACTTGTTCAGTTCTAAGAATAAACCATATATACTTAAGGAAAATACATGGAACATCTGACTAATGCAATAAATGCAGCAGGGTATAAAACAGCCAGGATCGTGAGAACACTGCTCAATCCTCATGCGAATCTACTCTTCTGACATTTTACCTTTTCTTCTAGAGCAGCCATTCTTTCCTTTAAATGCAGCTGTAAGCGTTCATTGGATTCAGTCAGAAGTCTGTCCACAGTATCAGATAATCTTTTGTTGTGCTCCTCATTCATTTTCTCTCGTTGCCTAGCCTTACATTCAAGAAAAAATAAGTAAACTTGACATAAAAATCATCTACAAAGGTATTTTATATTTTTCTAGCTTTAAAATTGATTTTATTTTATGTCTGATGTGATTAAACTGGCAGAAACTTTTCTTCCCTTTTAAGTGCAGAGAGCATATTCATAAGATTTTAAATAGAACCCATAATCAAGAAAGACATTCATTTCTTACATGCCCATAAAGTGATTGAGGGGAGTGGTTCTTAAAATACATACTCTTTGAAGTTCTTGATTTTTCTCTTCAAGCTGACCTTCTAGATGTCTCATACGTTCTTCAATGTTTCCATGTCTCTCTTCAGCCTGTTTAGAAATATGAAAAATGTACCTGATATGTAAGATTTGATTAACACCTTTCTTCTAAATAAATTGAAATAAAATGTAAAGCAAGCTACTACCAACCGCAAATGTAATTTTCAAAAAATAAACTTTCTTTAAACAGGCAGCTGAACAGCATTGCTTGAAATGTGTCAGCTACAAAGGCCTGTTACATCCAAGCATCAGCAAAACATTGGACTTATTTATGAGCAATGAAATCAGCCAAATGTAACATGCAGACTGTGCATGGTTTGAACACAAACCTGCCATTGTCCAATCTTAAGCTCCGGAAGCACTGAACTGCACAGATGGTTGATTATCAATAAATAAAAGTAACATAATCTTTATAAATGAAAAGAAAAACTTAGATGGATTCTAGTTAGCAATAGAAAGTAAAGTCCAGTAGGACTACCTTCCTACGTATGGAGATCATTTCTTGTAGTTTAGCTTCCATAACATATTGATAATCATCAGATGAGGTAGAAGAGGTTGGATCAGACTAACAAGTCAAGGAAAAGGAGAGGGACAAAATTGAAAAATCAGAACTAAAGACACTGACACTGAACAGAACATAGCACAGAATGCTTAAAAGAAAAATGTGACAGCAAATTTAATACTTTAATAGACAGAATTTTATATGAAAAGAACTACACTGATATCTGGTGAACACAATGCAGTCAATGGTTATAAATGAAAAACAATGATATGTCCAAATAAAAAGCTACCAACCTAAGGTATGGAAGGTTAGTGATGGCTGGCAATGAAAGACTATTACAGAACGAAATAAAGCAACTCTGAAAGAGTCATGTACAAACTGGAATTATGGGAAACCAAACACTAGAATATGTCTCTGACAGATTGTTAAAAGTTTTGGATTTCGGTTTGTTTATCATATTACTTAAGAATAATGGAAACAATGTATCTCAATGTTGAGGCGTATGCTACGGCAATGACCCAGGTGAAATAAATTTGGAAAATTTATTACAAATCTAACACTGTAGAAATCAAGAAAAAGCTAAGCCAGGGGATTCATTATTGTGGGTATTCTCCAGTTCAAGTAGAATTGAGTTTCTTTAGCAACAGTGACAAGCTTACAAAATGACTTCCGGTCTCTGAACACACAGTATGACTCTAGGTCTAGAACCTTAGCATCTGTTCTCAGATATAGTCTTAATTGGAGACTTTAAATGAAAGTGATTAAAAGTCCTCAAATTATCAAGGTGACAATACACTGTGAGGACAGGAGAATTTATTTACGAACTCTCCTGAATGATACAAGGAACCACTCCAAAACTGTTTCTGGGTGGATCTGTTGCTATGGAAACAAAATAGTGCCCTAAAGTGAGCAGGCAGCACGGTGCCTGTGTGAGCTAATATTTGCCCAGTGCCAGGGTTAGTTACATGTCTTGGAGGTGATTATCGGGTTACCACAGACACAGAGTGTTAACACATGTGACACTGCTGATAGCTGAATTGTATTAGTATGTTATGCACAGATTACATGTAAAGTTAAAGCAACATTTTAATCATAATTACAACTCAAGTAATTATAACATCAAAATTATCCTATGTCAGATCTAGAAGATTGAACTCCAGAGCATATTCTATTACATTTTATAAGTTTATTCTAAAACAGTGAAACTTACTTTATGCAAATATAGGACTATATATAAATATGTCATGCAGTACCTGAAAAGAAATAGCAGCCTATTCATGTACTGGCTCATATGCATATGAACTATTTTATATTTTATGCAACAAATTCCAACTAATCTACAAAACAAACATTTAACATTTAACTGGTGTACTAATACAAATTACAACTCAACATTTATATTTTGTAAGATTTTCCTTTTGATATTCTTGTTTCATAAATGGGAAAATAATGAAGAAATAACAAATAACCAATTTCTCTCCCCAAATTTCCAAGCGAAAGAAACAGAGAAAGCTACCATAGTTCCCAAGTGTCACAAAATGGTTTTCTAATATCACTTAAAACCTAGAATTCAAATAAGAATACAGTAAATGGGGCAAAATGTTGTTGAAATTAAATAATCTAAATTCATTAAGGTATCTGTAATCTTTCAAAAGTACATTTTAACAGGCAATTGGTGGTATAAAAATTAATCAGGTGACTGATTCAAGGTAGTCAAGGCATGAACATTTCAATTTCCAAAACTGTCTCTTCCAAAGTTTCCAACTTAACTACTGAAAACACACCAAATACTGCGAAAATTCACTTCAGAGTTTGAACGCGATTTCTGTCAAGTTTAAATTACTTTGTTACTGTTGATATTTTTATTGGTACTAAAAATGAATGAAATACCTTATGGAATTCAAGATGAATTATGTCCTTGCTGAGGGAAAATGCATTTTAATTAAAGAAGTAAACATCATAAATAAAAAAAACCTGGGAGCCCAAAGTCTTTATTGGTTAGTTTTGTATATACTTGTCAAAGCCAAATTATAACCTTTATCCATAGCCATTAATCCATACTTCTGACTTCTAAGCCTTAAATGAGCTTTACCTACCTATCTATACACACACAGACATGCACACATACAAAAGATCATCTTATCAACCAAGGAATAAATTCAGACAACATTTCTATACAAAAACTGGTATCGATTTTCAACTACTATTGATTTGTGTTCATTTTAGCTTTGTGAAGACTGCAGTTTAAGTAAGTCATGTAAATACAAGAACAATCTGCTATTTTCTGTACTCCTTGATCAGATATAGAGCTTATCTTGATTTTACTCTTAAATGTGACACAGGAAAATTTGAAATGAGCTAAAGTTTTAGAGGAAATTATACATAGATATGGTTTTGAGAAAAACATGCATATATTTAAAAATGGAAAAGAAATAAAAGTTAAAGAGAGGAGGACCAAAGAGGAAAAAAAAAAAAAGAATAGGTAGCAAACAATAAAAGCAGAAAAAAAATATATAGGCCAAATAAAATGTCCGAAACATTATTTAGAATGTCATTCATAATATATGAGAGGAAAGCTTAGCTTTAAGCTAAGCAGGAAATCTTTTTACTTTAGTGTCAAAAAATTAGAAAGTAGAAAAAATTATGATGATCAACACTAGTGATATATTGAAAATGAACTGACAATGAAAAAAGAAATAAGTAAAGCAGGTTCTAGAGACGGTCCCTAAAGATCTGTGAAGTAAGAAGAGAAAGTGCAAGATCATAATAGCCATAAAACTTGGGAAAACAAATGAAAGAGTCCCTTCAAATGTTATAAAAATGTTATGAGCAGAGGAAGTGTTTTGAGGATAAAACCTCATCACTGACAAATGTGTATGAAATATGTCAATAATCTAGAAACTCTGTAGTTGAAATAATGGTGTTCATATAGAGTCAGCCTAAGAGAAAGTAGTAAAAGAGAGCAGAACGAGCCCTAGTATTTTTAATACTTCCTAAGGATAAAATGCTACTGAAAAAAAGGAGAAAATCTAAAGGGTTCAGATGAAGTGAAATTTTAGCAACATATTATTAGGTAGAAATAAACTGAGGAAATTATTTCGAGTACATGAAGAATATATGTATAATAATAAATAAGTAAATAACCCCAGAGAAAAATGAAGGGCAAAAAGAGGTAAGGCACATATTTCAAGTTATCTTTTTTAATATTCTAAATTAAGGATTCTTAGGAATGTATAATTTGAAGACTCGTAAGTCAAGTGTTATGATTCAAAGTATGTTTCATCCTCAGTCCATCAGAGGTTAATTTGCAGCAGTTATTTGATGAATTTTAAATTGTTACTCTGAAAGATCCCAGATATTCTTATATTTTTCCCTGGATAATACCGATGATTATTTTACACTAAAATTTTACAAAAACTGCTTTTATTATTAGCCACTTGCCAAGCCTCTGAAAATAGTTCAGTAACTCGTTATGTAAGTTCATCTTCCTCAAATGAAAAGCCTCGGGTGTGTGTGTGTGTGTGTGTGTGTGTATTCATACTTGAGTAATTTAAAATGTGCTTTCAAAAAAATAGACTACTACTAGTATATTTGCACATTTCCATATAATTTAGACTATTTCCCAAATTAAATGATAAATTTATCTTCAAGTTAGAAATCACACATTTCTCAAATTGCCAGAAGGGTTTATGGTATGTCTATGACTATATAAGGATCCAGATTGTAACATTACCCTAATCATACTAATGTTTTATTCAGCTAGTAATTCCAAAACTCTGTAGACAACCAACTATTCCAATACTTTTTACCCTTCTCTACAAATGTTTGCCTTTTCACTACCTGATTAATTACCCTATTTTAACCAACAGGCATCAGTCACATCAGGGAAGTAAATGTGTGTACCTGCTTTTATATTGCTGCATGAATTTTTTTGGATAATCCCTAATGCCAGAGTTTGTAACTTGCAGTTCACATATCTGTCTTACCCATTTATTACAGTGGCATGGAAAACTTAACACATAGCAAAGATTGCATAAATATCTAAAATGTGTATACATTTTAGGAGCACCTGGGTGGCTCGGGTGGTTAAGCATCCAACTCTTGGTTTTGGCTCAGGTCATGATCTCGTGGTCCTGAGATCAAGCCCCATGTCAGGCTCTGTCCTAAACTGAACATGGAACCTGCTTAGGATTCTCTTTCTTTTCCCTCTGCCCCTCACCCCTGCTCTTTCTCTATCTCAAATAAATAAATAATTCTAATATGTGTGTATATTTTTGAACTGATATTGAAAGTCAAACATGCTTTTAGTGAGCAAATATAAGCTTCCATTGTAGCAATATAGACATACACTGTGAAGCAATGTCCATCTCCATTTGACTGTTTAGGATAGTCATTTTAACATTATAATCTTGCAAAATTCTAAAATATGCAGAAAATTTCAGACTCTAACAGCCATAACATGGCAAATAATTTTGAATACCACTCAGATTATTACTGAATTTAATTGGTTCAGGAAAAACTATATTAAAATCGTCTTTATTGACTTCAGAATTTAGATTTCTACAAATCTAACTTCCAATTTCTAACAAATTTTTTCATACTGTAGTCAGAATGCAATAAACTGCTTATGGTATTTCCTACATTTTTAATACCAATTTATGTTAAATCTATTAAATAACCATGGCCTATCTACATACATATTAAATATCATCATTATTTGTTATATTTGGTGATTATTCTAATTTACAAATATTATTGTGGAAGATCAACTACAAGGACGTGATATTTTATATTTACTACTGTTTAAATAGGCAGAGGTATCATCACATTCATATGTAAATCATTCATGGCGTCGTAAATAAGATATATAATAGGATAAATTAATCTAACCAATAATCCAATATGGTAGATTAAATTAACTTGAATTTCATAAAACCTAAAGAAAATCTATAAGATTCCATTTGGCTTACCAGTACTCTAAGATTCTAAAAACTAAGTACTAGTACTCTATGACTAAGTCTAGTTCTCTAAGAACATCTAGGTTGACTAAATGACTTATTGCAGTACCTTTGTCAGGGCTGCAATTCTCTGAGCCAGTTCAGCCTCTACTTCAGGTAAGGTCTCAGCTTTTCTCATAGTCTGCTGCAACTTTTGCTCAGCCAGCTCAAGACGCTCTTGTAATTGTCTGTTCTTCTCTTCCATCTGAAATAGGGATGGGAAAAGAGATACTTACAGAGAAACTGTGAGGATAACAAATCCCAGCCACCAGGGACTTTGGGTTTCAGCCATTATTCGCAACTTAAAATCATCCACTACTACCACACCTGCTGTGCAAAGAGAGGACTCTATTTGTACTTTCATATATTGCTTAATCACATTGCTCAGTAAAATTCAGCACTTTAAAAAACAGAAAAGCTCTTACCAATGGCAGCAAAAAGAAAAAAATTTACTAGTGAGTATGAACTTGGACAGATGGATTATAACTCAATACTAAGACTTCAGATATACCATGATAGCATAATACTGAAAATTATAGTATTAACCGGTGTGAGAAAGGGAATGCAGTACAGTGGTTAAGTGTCCAGTCTGTAGAGATAGGTTTGACCAAACTTGTTTCTCTAAAATACTACAAAATAAATATTTTAGGCTTTGTGTATTATTTAGTCTCTGTTTCAACTACTTAAATCTACTATTGTAGCACAAAAACAGTCGTAGATTGGTGAAATGAATGAGTATGGCTGCTTCAACAAAAACTTATTTGTAAAACAGAGCCATAGTTTTGGCACATGGGCCATCGTTTGTCCACTCCTGCTCTAGAGTCAAATAGACGTAGGCCTCTGTAATAACTCTGGCAATTACCAAATCTGTGACCTTGGAAAAGTTTTCATGTCTCTGAACCTTAGTGCCTCAGTATAATTGTGCTTACTTCACAGGTGATGGTTATATTAGTGAGATAATACATGTTAACTGTTTAGCACTTTCTGGCTCATGTCTAGATCCAAAGTAAATATTAATCATTATTTTTATTATTATTAAGACAAATATATAAATTACATGCTGAAAACTACATCTCTTTAGTCAGTTCTATTCTAAGTGTTAGAGAATGGTTGATTGCCAAGAAATACCTTATTTTATTTACTCCATGTTTTGTAAGAATGACTACAACACACATGGGGACCAGAACAAAACCAAGGTAGAGATACTCAACCTGCCGTAGGATGGCTTCTTTATTTGCTAACTCATTTTCTAGTTTATCATTCATGTCATGTATGGAGGTAGATTCTCTCTGAGCACTGAGGTAACGCTTCTCAAGGGTTGTGATTCTTTCTTCCATATCTTCCTTCTGTGCCATGGCCTACAATTAAAATAAGAAGTTAATTAAAATCAGATTTTCAGAGAGTTTAATGTATTGCCTTGTTATTTAAATAAAATAGTAAGATTTAAAAGCTATTGTTTTCCTGAAGTAATATTCATTCCTTTCTTTGCAAGGAAGATATGCAAGACTTCATGTGAATTTTCCCAATTTATCTGTCAGAATCTTTACATCCTGGGTTAACGAAAAGTTTCCTTCTCTGAGAATGCAGTGGAGTACAAGAAACTGCCTACCGTGGAAGTGACATTCTTAGAAAAGCAGTGACAGGTAAATTAGCTCATTATACAGTAGAGATAAGTATTATTATGGGTAAAGTTGTAAGCCATAAAGGTGAAATGGTGGCTACTGTTCCATACTGCAAAGCAATCTTCAACTAAGGATAACCAATATCATCAGTACTCTTATCTTCAGATATAAATAAGAGTAACTCAAGGGTTAAAAAAAGAGGTCCAAAAAAAAAAGTAAATTTGAATCATATTTGCAAATGAATCAACCAATTGACTTTGAACCTTAACTGTTTTCCTTGCATATATATTCTAATTAAAAAAAGAATTTAAAGAACTCAGTGAACACAAAACTCTAGGGAAAAATCAACTACCAATGCAAATGGAGAAAATCTTGGCATTACTGATATTCTAAACAATAATTTTTAAACTATCTAATTCATAGATAATATGGATAAAATTTTATCTTCCTAACATCTTATATGAAAATTTATTAGTAGGTAGATAACCTTTTTATTTTTTTAATTTAATTTTTCAGTGTTCCAAGATACATTGTTTATGTACGACACCCAGTGCTCCATGCAATATGTGCCCTCCTTAATACCCACCACCAGGCTCACCCATCCTCTCACCCACCTCCCCTCCACATAACCTACTTTTTAAAAAAGATATTAAGAAGGGTCAGCTGAAGAAGTGAGCCTCATGGAAAAACTGAGAGCTTTTCCCCAAAGGTCAGGAACATGACAGGGATGCCTACTCTCATCACTTTTGTTCGACATAGTACTGGAAGTCCTAGCCTCAGCAATCAGACAACAAAAAGAAATAAAAAGCATACAAACTGGCAAAGAAGTCAAACTCTCACTCTTCACAGGTGACTTGATACTTTATGTGGAAAACCCAAAGACCACCTCAAAATTGCCAGAACTCATACAGGAATCCAGCAATGTGGGAGGATATAAAATCAATGCAGAGAAATTAGTGGCATTTCTACACACTAAAAATAAGACAGAAGAAAGAGAAATTAAGGAATTGATCCCATTTACAGTTGCACCAGAAAACACAAGATACCTGGGAATAAACCTAACAAAAGAGATAAATGATCTGTAGTCTAAAAACTACAGAACGCTTATGAAAGAAATTGAGGAAGATGCAAAAAATATTCCATGCTCATGAATTGAAAGAATAAATGTCGTTAAAATGTCTACACTACCCAGAGGAATCTATATATTCAATGCAATCCTTATCAAAATACCATCAATATTTTCACAGAGGTGGAACAAATAATCCTAAAATGTGTATGGAACTAGAAAAGACCCTAAATAGCCAGAGGAATGTTGAAAAAGAAAGCCAAAGCTGGTGGCCTCACAATTCCAGGTTTCAAGCTCTATTACAAAGCTGTAATCATCAAGAAAGTCTGGTACTGGCACAAAAACAGACCAACAGATCAAAGGACAGAATAGAGAGCCCAGAAATGGACCCTCAACTCTATGGTCAACTAATCTTTGATAAGTAGGAAAGAATATCCAATGGAAAAAAAGATAGTCTCTTTGACAAATGATGTTGGGAACATTGGACAGCCACCTGCAGAAGAATGAAACTGGATCATTTTCTTATACCATACACAAAGATAAACTCAAAGTAGATGAGATTAAGACCTAAATGTAAGACAGGAACCCATCAAAATCCTAGAGGAGAACACAAGCAGCAATGTCTTTGATTTCGGCCACAGAAATCTCTTGCTAGACACGTCTCTAAAGGCAAGGGAAAAAAACCCAAAAACGAAATATTGGGTTTTCATCCAGATGAAAAGCTTTTGCACTGCAAAGGAAACAATTAACAAACCTAAAAGGCAACCTACAGAAATGAAGATACTCGCAAATGAGGGCTAGTACTCGCAGATAAAGGGCTAGTATTCATACAAAATCTATAAAGCAATAAAAAATCCAGTTACAAAATGGGCAGAAGACACAAACAGACATTTCTCCAAAGAAGACATACAAATGGCTAACAAACACACGAAAAAATTTCTGACATCACTCGGCATCAGGGAAATACAATCAAAACCACAGTGAGGTAACACCTTACACCTGTCATAATGGATAAAATTAACAAGTCAGTAAACAATAAATGTTGGTGAGGACGTGGAGAAAGGGGAACCCTCCTACACTGTTGGTGGGAATGCAAACTGTTACAACCACTCTGGAAAACAGTATGAAGGTTCCTCAAGAAGCTAAAAGTAGAGTACTATGGACCAGTGATTGGACTAATAGGTATTTATCCCCAAAGATACAAATGTAGTGATCTGAAGGGGGCACCTGTACCCCAATGTTTATAGCAGCAATGTCCACAATAGCCAAACTATGGAAAGAGCTCAGATGCCCATTTACAGATGAATGGATAAAGAAGAAAAGATGTAGTAAAGATGTACAATGGGATATTATTAAGCCATCAGAAAGGTTGAAATCTTATCATTTACATTGAAGTGGATGGAACTGGAGGGTATTATGCTGAGTGAAATAAGTCAATCAAAGAAAGACAATTACCATATAGTTTCATGCATTTGAGGAATATAAGCAGAATCTGGAAGAAGGTGGGGAATGGAATGGGAAGATATCAGAAAGGGAGACAAATCATGAGAGACTCTTTTAACTATGGGAAAGAAACTGAGGCTTGTTGGAGGGGAGGTGGGTAGGGAGATGAGATAACTGGGTAATGGGCATTAAGGAGGGCACGTGACTGATGAGTACTCGGTGTTATAAGCCAATGAGGAATTACTGAATTCTACATCTGAAACTAATGATGTTCTATATGTTGGCTAATTGAATTTAAATTAAAAAAAAAAAAAAGTGAATTTCATGGGCCCATTGTGGTTTCCTGGTAATTTGAGGAGCTTCTTTGCATAAGGAGCCTAGAATTGATGTGATGGTGGTGGCTTCCATGTATTATTACCCAAATTTCCTTCATCAGTCTTCCTAGTCAGTTCTTTTGGTCCTCTCCTTTGGGACCCAGCACCTCCCGCCACATACACAGAGCAGATAAATTTTCTTTCATTTTTCCAGAAGAAACAGAAGCCCATAAATGGATATCCTTCAATGTCTCGGTCTTCCCTCACCATCAACTGGAAATAACCACATGCACAAATCATTAACTTCTAGTTTTCAGTTTAGAACAGGTGTTCTATCCTCTCTCAAAGTTTACTTGTTATTAGTGCTCTAGGTTTTATAGATTTTATAGATTTTTTTTTCTGCTTTCAGGATCTTGATCACTTCTTGTCTTAGATTTTCAAAATGATAGTAGAAGTAAATCCCACACTGTAGCAGAAGCAATGACGCAGGCTTATAGATAAGCTTGTACAGGCCAGAGGTGGTGGCAGAAGAAAAAGAAATGATTCAAAGAAAATAAGAAAAAGAATGATAAATTATCTGCTTGACCACTGACCATAACTGAATTGAAATTATGGAATTTACTAATCTGGTAGAGTGGGTGGGAAGATACGCCATAGTTTTAAAAAACTTGATCATATTAATGTATCAAGTACTTAATAAAATCCTAGAAAAACAAAAAGCTTCACAACAATAGGAAATGGTATCATAGGAAACCACCACTCAGATTGGTTGTGAGAACTATTTACATAGCCATAATAATGGTGATACTAAATGTGATTTTGAGGTAATTGTAGTGGAAGGATGGGGGAAGAGAAAGGAAGGGAGAAAATAAAAAAGCTAAAATCCTCATTTAATAGCAAGGCATAGATTAAATAAGAGAGAAAACAGCACTAAACAGTAACAGCTAAAGGACTGAGGTTAAGAATCTCAGGCAGGTAAGATGGGAAGTGGGCAGGCGCTCTCTACGTGTGTGTGTGTTTAGATTCATACCCTCTTAAACTATTATTTGACATTGAAAAATTGCTTAAAATTAAAAGCAATTAAAAACAATATTTCTGCCATGAAACCCATCATGCCTGCCTTCCCAACCTACCCACAAATAACATTTTCTTCTTGGAATCATCCTTGAAATCTTCACCCTAACTCCCCACTTAATAGCCTAACCTGTATCTTGCTATTGGTCTTTCTCCTGCTTCCACATTCTCTGACTTGCCGACCAAGACAGAATATTAAATGCCAGTCTGATCATACTGCTTCTTGGCTTAAATACCTTTATACGTTCACTCCACCCCACCCCCAACCCCATCCCCCCATCTTCAGTGAAAATCTGAGCTATAAAGCTTGGAAAACAAATAGCTTCATGACTTGACACTTCTATTTCTAGGTACTGGAAAGAGCAGCATACCCCCCACACCCCTAAAAAAATTCATGTCCACTTAGGATCTGTGAATGTGACCTTATTTGTAAATAGGATTTTACAGGTGTAATCAAGTTAAGATGGTATTACATAAGATTAGGGTAGACCATAAATTCAGTGACTGCTATAAAGAGAGGCATATTTGAAGACACACAGACATAGAGAGAAAAAAATGCAAAGTTAAGAGAGAAGCTGACTAGAGTTACACTGCTATCGCCAAGAACACAAGGATTGCCAGCAACCACCAGAGGCTAGAAGAGGCAAAGAAGGATTCTTCGCTAGAGTCTTTCGAGGGCATATGGTTCTGCTGACACCTTGACTTCAGACTTGGAGCTTCCAGAACTGTGAAAGAATAAATTACTGTCGTTTTGAGCCACCCAATTCATGATAATTTGTTACAGGAGTCCTAAGAAACTAATACACACTGTGACTTCATTTCCACCTGGAATGCATTTTTATTACTTTCTTCTGGGTCCCACTGACCTTCAAGATCCAACTAAAGATTACTTGGCTATTAATATTAAATATTAAATATTAATATTAAATATTAATATTAAATACTTGGCTTTAATATTAAAGATCAGATGTCTGAAATTCAATTAATCCAACAATTCGGCAAAAATTACCCAGACTATTTTTTTCAACATTATCTACGCATCTCTAGATTTTAGCTAACACAAACAAAAGCTACTATTTGAAAAGCTTTTATTTTAAATTTTGACTTCTTCAATTCTATAATATTATTTTTTTAGCTCACTGAGTGTAGAGTTTATCATCTTAGAGGATTCTTTCAGAGTACTGTATTCTGTTAATTCCATTTTCACAAAGAATTCTGGCAACATTATGTCGATTTTGTAGCCCAAAAAGAAAATTCTGAATCTATCCTACATATATAAACTTCTAACTAAGTAACAATAGCAATAAATTCAGTTCAAGACATATACAGGTTTCCTGAGAATGTGAGCACTGGAGTAACACATACTAGCTCCAAATCCCAGTTTTTGCTATTTGTTAACTCAGTTACCATGGAAATATGTTGATTATTTTTTCCATAATTCACCTTTTTCTTTCTTTTTTCTTTGGTTTGTTTGATTCTTTGTTTTGTTTTCTGGTTTTGTATGGGATATTAATCCCTACCCCATAACATTGTTGTGATACTACATTTTAAGTGCCTTGTGTGGTCTTATGAATAATACACACTCCATAAATAATAGCTGCTTTTTTATTATTAATTACTACTGTGCCTCTAATTAGCTGATCTGACTCTACAGCATACATTGCATGCAGAAGTCATTGTACAGATTTTGCTACTGCATTTTTGATTCAGTGGTTCATGTGGGAGATTCAATTTTTAACTGCAAGCTGTGTTGCCAAAAATAAATTTTGAATTTACAAGTCAGAGAAATATCTTTTCCCTGCATGTCACTTGGAAATTCTAAAAAAGGAAGCTTTTTCTAGTCTCTAAAAACTGCTGCCTAAAAGGAGAAAAACAGTGTAAAGATTCAATTATCTCTTGACCTGAAGTTTGTGTACAAAATGGATTTTACTGTATCAAATAAATATAGCTCTACAGTAATGTAGATCCATGTTTCAGACAACAGAAAAGACAAAATTGATATGTATTTATTTAATCACTAAGGAATTTTTAAAGAACTCTTAATAGGAAGTTGGAAAGATAAGCTGGTTTAATTCACAAAACAATATATCATTTAAATACATCACAGAAAACTCTAACTCTTTGCATTTCTATATATTTAATTAAATATTATTATCCAATACCCAATTAGTAGCTATCTTGTTTAAAAAGTGGAGAGCGAGGGGTGCCTGGGTGGCCCCATTGTCTAAGCACCTGCTTTTGACTCAGGGGGGGAGCCTCCTCTCTCACTCTCTGTAGCTCCCCCTGCTTGTGCTCTTTCTCTCTCTCTCTCTGTTAAATAAATAAAATCTTAAAAAAAAAAAAAAGTGGAGAGCTAAGTGCTATAAGATTATCCACATTTTCTAATAATGTGAACTATACTTAGCTTTAATCCAGACCCTTACTCTTATAGGTCACATTCAATTTAAGGAGCAAATAAAAGAAAACTTCAAACAAAAGTAAATTTTAAATAGATATATTTCTTGACAAAGAATAATGTCAAAAATCTATTCTGAAGCCATTAATGAAATATATTTACACAATTGATTTTAGATATATTAGGCTGTCCTCACATGTAAAGAAAATGCACTCAATTTTTAATTATATTGTCAGTTTTTCCTATTTCCTATTTTTCCTTAATTAATTCAACAAATATGCATTGCTTATACAATACATACAGTGTTAGCAGCACTATAGGGGTAGCCAAGAAGAATCACTTTTTTATTCTCCTACTAAAAAAGCTGCAATCTAGTAGATCTTGTGTGTCCATCACCCAAGAGTACATTATCAGTCAGGAAATTAAAGCAGAGGCTGGAGTTTTGAGTATAAGTGATACCTTTATAAAGTACATGATTTTCACATATTACTTATTGGAAAGAAAGAGCAAAAGATTGATTATTTGGGGGCAGTTAAAGTGTAGCTGCATTTTTTATGCTAGTGTTATCACTGACAATTGATTCCGTTTTGTTCATCTTGGAAGCTGCTCAGTGGAAGCAGCAGAAGTTTTGAAGCTGGGCTAATTCTGTGTCTTCCTGATGTTGGGGGATTGGAAGGAGTGGGGTGCTGGGGAAGGCAGTGCATATGCCTTTAACAAGTCACTTTACCTCACTTGAGAAAAATGGAGATAATGACAAGTACCTTCTGGATAGGAGCAATATAAGAGATTAGAGAAATTAAATGTAATACACCCATAATGTTTTCACGGATGATCCTCAAGAAATTCCTAGCAGCAAACCAGGGCCTTGTGGCCTGTGACCTGAACCTTTTGGAAATATTCTATTTGGCCTTAACAGTGTCCCCCCGCCCCCACACACACATATACACACTACACATGATATATCCAGAAAGGCAGACGGAGTATAGGTTCCTTGTCCAGGTCTCATTAACTTTACCACTTCCTATGTTGCATGTTTCCTGCCCAATGTGTCATATATTTATACTGCTGGCCTGACTCTTGAAACATTTGTTTGCGACTACCCTTGAGAAGTGAATGATGAAAGATATTCTTTCCTCATGAATATCTTCCAAAATATAACTACATAAAAATTTTAGAGCTGATAAGACTCATTGTATTTTAAAAGAATTCCATGTGATAACTGACTCTCTCTGCTAGACTTATTTCACTCAGCATAATCTCTTCCAGTCAATTATCATATGGTTTTACTTATTTGTGGAGCATAACAAATAGCACGGAGGACAAGGGGAGATGGAGAAAAGAAGAGAGTTGAGGGAAATGGTTCTCATGAGAGGTGAACCATGAGAGACTATGGACTCTGAAAAACAATCTGAGGGTTTTGAAGGGGCAGGGGGTGGGAGGTTGGGGGAACCAGGTGGTGGGTATTAGAGAGGGCACGGATTGCATGGAGCACTGGGTGTGGTGCAAAAACAATGAATACTGTGACGCTGAAAAGAAATAAAAATAAACAAACAAACAAACAAATAAATAAATAAATGAATTCCATGTGAAAGCAGAACACCTTACCAACTAGAAATGTTCCTCATAAAAGAGCACCAGCATCATATGATTCATATTTTCCATCTGACTTAGTTCTTTGTTACCTACATCCAAAGACTATTAGGACTAAGGGTTTATTTTTACATAAACAATAAGAAAGGGGAGCTGGAGATACGGGGCTCTATTGGTGACACTGGATTAGATAAACATGAAGAGAGAAGGTAGGAGAGAAGTGCTAGAGGGAAGGTAAACAGCTAAATCTCTGGGACCAAGACAAAGAAGAAACCAGAAAGAGCAAGAACTCAAGAAATAGCCTTGATGCTTTACTAACCAGAAATCTTAGTGCTTCCAGACAGGGATATAGAAGAGTGGCAAACCTTCAGCTATTTTATAAATTCTCTAACTTTGGTTTGTGGGAAGGAGTAAAAATGACAGACATATCTTTGGATGATCAATTCATACAAAGGTATAGAGAGCACAGTATCATCATTTGTGTGGCAGTGGAGCAGTTCTGCCATTTCATAGATCACCTATCTTTTTCTGAGACAGTAGACATTGTTTTAGTACACAGTCTAATCTCATCTGTGCCATTTGATATTAATATCAAACACCTGTAAATATCCATTCTCTCAACAAAGAGTTTTTGTAAAAGGCGAAAGATTTATGCGATCTGAAGAGAAACCAGGGTATCAACAAAGAGTTTTTGAATGCCTATTATATACCCAGTAGTTGTGCAGGTGATTAAAATAGAGCAGCAAACAAAACAAAACAAAAAATCCCAGCCCTTATGAATCTTTATGCACAGTGAAAAGGGAGGTATATGACAAACAAGTAATCAGTAAAGTACATACTATGTCAGATGGCAGTAAGGGCTGTGAGATAAAACAAAGAAAATGAAAGAAGAGGGAGAGTGTATATGTGCAAATAACAAAGTTAGGGAACACTTCACTGAGAAGAAAACATTTGAGCAAAGGAAGAAGGAAAAGAAAATGCAACAGTATAGATATGGCTACTTTAAGAGGCCATCTTGACTGAACAGAATGGGCTAAAATGAAAAAGTAGGAGATAATTTCAAAGAGGTCAGAAAGGTGGTAGTGGGATCATACATGGCTTGTAAGCCACTGCAAGGACTTTGGTTTTGTTGTAAGTAGGGTAATGGTCACTGAAGCAGAAAATTAACTTGAGCTGACTTACAGTGTAACAGATCACTCAGGCTGCCATGTTGAGTAGACTGAAGTGGGTCAAAAGCAGAAGGAGGACCAGTCACGAGAATATTGTAATAATCCAGTGAGAGATGGTGGTTGTGTGGAATAAGGAAGAGCCATGAAGACTGTGAGAAGAGGTCACATTACTGATATATGTTGAAGCTGGAAATAATGGTTTTATGGCTGAATCAAATGCAGTGTGAGTGAAACAGAGGTACCAAGGACAAGCTCCAAGGCTTTTGATCCAGATAACGATAATGGCCTTAGGGACACCTGGGAAGTGTAAGACTTCAAGTCTGCTTTAATGATAATAGCCTTAGGGACAACTGGGAAGTTTAAGACTACAGGAAAGTCTGGTTTCTTTGGGGTGGGAGGATAACAGGAAAATAGTCTTGAATATGTTAATTTTCCAGGCATCAGGCAATCAGGATATAAGATATGCTGGAGATATAAATTGAGAGTCATAAGGCAGTGGGTGGTTTTTGGAGCCATAAGACTGCATGAACATAGCAGGGGAGTGAAGGTAGATTGAGAAGAGAAGGCACTGCAAGTCTAGGGAGAAGGAGAACCAACGAAGGAGCCTGAGATGAGGGTAGAAAGTAAAGATGGATGGAAATCAGAAGAGTAGAGGGTGCTTTTAGTCAAGTGAAGAATTACTACAGGGAGTGATAACTGGATCCAGTGCAGAGTTCAACAATGTGGAAGTTAGCAATGACTTTGTTAAGAACAGTTCTGATGAGATGTTAGAGGCAAAGAATGTAAAGTGTGCTCAAGAGGGAATGGGAAGAAAAGAACTGAATACATGCAGTAGAGTCAAATCTAATAACAACTAGTTAATTATATAGAAAAATATTTTACAAGATAAAAAATATGTAATTTAAAAGAATATGTAAAAATGAAAAAGGTGAAAGGTCACCAAATAAAATTTCCACAAATACAGATAATTTTCTTTTTAATTGAATAAAGTGAAAAGTGAAAGATTCTAAATATTTCACCTCAGCTGGTAAGGTGATTAGGCACTGTTACAAATAAAACATCTTGTACCTTTTTGCAGTAATTTTCAAGTACTCTATTAAACAGATGAAGTGATGTTATATCTTGGAAGGATCAAAGATTTAGAGAAAGAAAGGTTCCTCACATTCACACAGATACATTCACACTCACAGACACAACACCAAAATAAAAGAGGGAAAATTTAAAGTAGTGATTTTGAGTATTCCCATATGCTAAGAGTGTAGCAATTCATTATTCATACCCATGTCTAAAATTATGTAAAATCAGCAGCTTAAAAATGCAAAAATTCATTACAAACTGTAGAAGTTTGTAATGAAAAAGTAACCCTGTCTGTGACTTGATACCAAATTTTCTTTTCATACACATTTAAAGGTTGATGAAGTAAACTATTTTTGCTTTTGTGGACACCTTTTGAAACTAAGATAATGCATCCCAAATTATAGTCTCCTGAGAAGATGTAAAGATTATATGCCATTAGAGGAGATTTGGAGAAAGCTTCTTAGAAGCAGCATTCAGAAGGCAAAGGCTGAAAGTGTTATGAATCACTTACCTCCCTAATGTCCCTTTGATATTTAGTGTTCATTTCTTCTGTTTTAATGAGATCCTTTCTTGCTGTCTCTGCTTCCTGTTCCACCTCCCCCACTCGGGAAGAAAGGGCTGCTAACCGTTCTTTCATTTGAGCCATTTCATAGTTTTGCTTTTCAAGCAATTCTTGTAGTTCGACTATTTGACTAGTTTCATCAGTTGAGTCTATAGAGCCATTGGATAAACGCTGCAGGAAATGAGAAAGAAATGGCACTTAGGATATTCTACATCTTTAATTTAAAATTCATGAACTTAAAGAAATGAAACTGATAGACCTTTCAGACTGAGAAACAAGAACTCTAACTAGTTCTGAAGAAAAACTAAGTTTCTAAGAAAACTCTTAATTGTCATTAAATATAAAGGTAGATCCATAATTTTCAAATAGGTTAGCAGATGCATTTGAGCTGGAAGCTGTATATATAATATGTATAATATATATTAATTAATTTATATTCTACTATTATATTAATAAATAATATATTGACATCATATACACTTATATTAATTGTATTATATTAATTTATATTATACATTGACATATAATATACACATATAGATATACGTATTGCATTATATATATTAACTTAGCACAAAACACTGGTGTATCCTAAACATTTAATAAATGGCAATTATTTTATCAATTATATTCAGAATTTATTATAAACAACATTATACTTACATAAACAGTATATTATTACTAAGTAATAAGAAAAAAACAGAAACTGCAATATTTTTATTCAAGATTCTGTGTGCATTTGCAAGTTTTATTTTCAATGACACTCAGAAAAAGAACTTACACACATTTTCCTTTTAAAGAAGGTTATTTCCAGTGTGAATCTGACCTAGCTGGAATAAAAGTATAACGTAAAACAGCCTTGATTTCTGTATTGCTAAGAATATAAAAGTCCTGAATGCACACAACACACAGGAAGGAGGCTTAAAAGGATTAAATACTTTTGAGCCTGATTTCTCCCCTTGCTGCCTAGAAACAGGGTGACCCATGTTTTCAGAAGCATGTCCTACAGCCTGGCGGCACTGGAGAAGCTTTGTGGTAAAGATAGTGCAACAACTGGGGAGAAACAGCACTAAAAGAAAAAGGGCACAACTAAGTCAAAATAAGAAAATGCTGATGCGCTTTGCTTTAATCTAAATGCAAATAACAAATGCCAAATTAAAAAAAGATAAACATAAAAAAAATAAGACGAGCGAAAGCAAAGAAAGTAGTTACGTTTGCTGGAGTGCTTGTTTGGAAAACACGAGTCTGATTTAACACAACAGATACAAGAAACAAATTGAAAATTATACAAATTTTGTGTTTTCTTTTTTCAATGAACTCAAGTATAGTTTTCAATGAACTGAAGTATAGCTGACAAGCAATGTTACATTAGTTTCAGGCGTACAACATAATGATTCAACAGCTCAATATGTTATGCTGTGTTCTAAATTTTGTGTTTTCTTATGCACTATTCACTCCTGAGAATCAGTGGCTAATCCCAGAAACCCATAACCAACTGAACCTCAGTTCCTGTGCAGGAATACACAAAATGAACACACGCAGGTTCCTCCAACATCTAACATTACCTCAGTGCACCGCATGCTTTGAGTCAAACCACACCCACCGTGTTATAATTTTCTGTCTTATTTCAGATACTCTTCTTTCCACCACTTCACATAATGCACGAACCTTAAAACACATCCAACACCCAATTTTCAGGTCTTTTTCCAAGTAAAAAGTCATATTTATAGTATTTATGAAATTCTATTTTATCTATAAAACTGTGTTACATTTTTATTAGTTTTCTACCTCTTTGTTTTATGTCATTGATAAAGTTGTGACACAAATCTCTATTCTTCCACAAGCCCGGTGTTTTTTATTGTGCAATTTTGCCTAGCTCATAACTTGTAAGAATGCAAATGACATACTAGAGCAAAACTGACTGACTGCAAGAGAAAAGAGGGAGAACAGAAAACACCATAAAAACAGTGAGAAAGAGAATACAGAGAGAAAGGGAATGCAGACAAATGGCAAGCAGTGTTTAAAAAGTTCAATAACGACCACATGGAGAAACAGCCTGGAAAATTTAAATTAAAATAGCAGAAAAGATGGAGTGAGTCTTAAGACGGTATCTAAAGATGCCAGATCGACAGACCTAATACCTTGAAGATATTGCTGAACTCTCATATTGCAGACACTGAACATCTAATAATCTAATAAAACAAGTAAGAGGTGTTGCGAACATGTAGAAATGTCAGAGATGCTGCTGAGATCCAAATACTCCCTCGGCGTCTCTATTCCCCCCACTGCTGAGATAGATGGCTGCTTGCTGGGGATCAGAAGTAAGAATTCTTTCCAAAGTTATACCTGCCCCTGAGGCATGCAACGCCACATACAAAGTAGAGGAACTGTGAAGCTAACGAAAAACTAACTAAAGAAAAACCAACAATTTTTATGGGCATAAAATCTAAAAATACTGATAGTGACCTTTACACACGACACAACTATCTGTACATTGAACTGAGAAAAGCAAGTTTACAATCATTAGGCAGCGATTAAGAACTGGTTTAGGGAAGAAGGATAGAGCCAGGGGTGTCTGGGTGGCTCAGCTGGTTGACCATCTGCCTTTGGCTCAGGTCATGATCCTGGGGTCCTGGGATTAAGCCCCACACTGGGCTCCTGCTCCAGGAAGGGTTCTTCTCCCTCTACCGCTTTCTCTCTCTCTCTCTCAAATAAATATAGAAGATCTTAAGAAAAGAAGGCCAAAGCCAATTGCCAGTCAGTTATAGCCAAATTTGGTATTACTGAGGTACAATATGACAGGGTTTGTTTGTTTTTTTCACAATAGAAAATACCTTTGAAGTCTGTATACTACTCTCAAGTAACAAGCAAACTTAAGCTTTACTAGAACTTCTACCTCCTTGCATGAACGACTTTCATGCATGAATGAGCTTCTCTAGTCAACAATAGAAATACAATAGAAATAGAAAAACAATAGAAACTACAAAAATCACTAGAAACAACCTTTTGCTTTTAGAAAATATTTTATATAACTGAAAAAAAATACATTTAGGATTCTAGAGCCCTAAAGAGCTTGAGAGAAAGTGAGACTCAGGTAATCACATACAGGATTTGAATTTAAAGGCAAGACTTTGAATTCCTAGTTCAGTTCATCAAACCTTTACCATATTACCTTTACTTGGAACATGTAAATCAACAGGATATACTTATACATGCTGTATGGTATAGACAAGTACCAGGAATGGGGTGTGTGTGTGTGTGTGTGTGTACTGAATATACTATATATGCACACAGAGATTCAACAAATATTTGTCAGTCAACTGATTCATGTTAATTTTCTAATTAGAAAAATGATTATTCCAATTCTGTGCACCTGAGGTCCATTAAAATCTTGTTTAAAAAATTGCATATTTTTAATGGGCTCAAGGTAAGAAAAATTTAATTAAATATAAACAGTAATCAGGCAACTAAAATAAAACACATAAAATGTTAACCTTTTTAATTCCTTTAGCAACAGATGTATACACTACAACAAAATCTGGGACTACCCATAGGAAAGATTTTGAAACCTCAGTTTTTTCCGAAGTGTTTATAAATAATTTATGCTTAAAAAATGTGTAATATTTCATCTATGCAAACCTCCTTAAATACATTTTATGGTGAGCTTAATATATATTTTCATAATTTCAGAGTAAAAGGTCATATAAAAACTATGATTTATATCTTAGAGAAATAATATAACTTTTGTTCCAAATCATTGTTATATAGACTTATCATTTTTTAAAATTTTTTTTATTTTTTTAAAGATTTTATTTATTTATTTGACAGACAGAGATCACAAGTAGGCAGAGAGGCAGGCAGAGATAGAGGAGGAAGCAGGCTCCCTGCTGAGCAGAGAGCCGGATGCGGGGCTCAATCCCAGGACTCTGAAATCATGAGCTGAGCCAAAAGCAGCGGCTCAACCCACTGAGCCACCTAGGCGCCCCTATGTAGACTTATCTTTAAAATAAATTGTGAGATTTGAACTGAAATGACAAATTATTGAATTAAAAGAAAACTCTGTGGTTATTTTAAATAGCTTTATTGAGATATGATTTGTATCCATAAAATCCATCCATTTAAAGTATAAATGTCAACAGTGTTTGCTGACTAAGAAGTTGTACCATCCACATTGTCTAACTTGGAGACCATTTTCATCACCCCAAATAGAAAGTCCTTACCCATTAGCAATCACTTGCAGCTGATCCCCAGTTCTAGCCTTAGATGCCACTTAGCACTTAACTACTTTCTGCCAGTATAAACCTGCCTATTTGGTACCTTTCACATAAACTGAATCAGAGTAAATATCCTTTTGTTCACTGAGCATAATGTTTCTGAGATCCATTCATGCTATAGCAAATTACCAGTTTCTTTTATTGCTGCATAGTACTCCACCATGTGGATATACTACCTGTTATTTATATATTCATATGGTAATAGACATTAGCCTGTTTTTACCTTTTGGCTACTGAAAATATGCTGTTATGAAAATTTGGGTACAAGTCTTTGTGTGGATATATGTTTTGTATTCTCTGGATAAATTCCTAGGAGTAAAATAGCTGGATCATATGGTACATATGGTAATTCTATGTTAACATTTTGAAGTACTATTTCCCAAACTTACTACACCACTGTACATTCCCAGGAGAAATGATGTAACTTCAAATTTCTCATATTCTCACCAAACTCATTACTTCCTTTTTAAGTTTAAAAAAATTTTTAATTAAATTCAATTAGCCAACATATACTATATTAGTTTCAGATGTAGTGTTCAGTAACTCATCAGTTGCATATAACACACAGTGCTCACCACATCACATGACCTCCTTAATTACACTACTCTAGTGTGTATGTAGTGGTATCTCCTTGTCATTTTGTTTGCACTTCCTAATGGCTAATGATGAGGAGCATCTTTTCATGTGCCTATTGGCCTTTATATATCTTCTTTGGAGAAATGTCTATTCAAATTCTTTACTCATTTGCTAATTGAGTTGTCTTTTTATTGATGAGTTATAAGAATTTTATATAAATAGATATTTTGGATACAAGTCCTTTGTCAGTTACATGACTTGTAAATAGTTAGGTTTTGCCTAGGTATTTATGATATGGGGCAGAGAGAAGATAATATTTTTGGTACTCTTTGAATTTTATCATTGTTTTCTTTTAATGATTTATTTATTTATTTGAGAGAGAGCACGAGAGAGAGAGAGAGAGAGAGAAAGAGAACACGCAGGGGGAAGAATTAGTGGGGGAGAAGGCAGACAAAAAAAAAGTAAAAGCCAAGGTCTTATGATGATCTCAAAAACCCATATCAGGGACACCTGGGTGGCTCCATCAGTTAAGTGTCTGTCTTTGCCTCAGGTCATGATCCTGGGGTCCTGGGATCAAGTGCCCCCATCACTCCTTGCTCAGTGGGGAGCCTGCTTCTCCCTCTGCCTGCTGCTCCCCCTGCTTGCACTTGTTCTCTCTCTGACAAATAAATAAAATCTTAAAAAAACCCATATCATTGCAAGAACCCACATTATCTGTCTATCTATGCCTACTCCCATCTTTTGCTATAGTCTATTCCATTCTAGCTACACTGGTCCCCTAGAAAATCCTAAACCCACTTGTGTCTCCCAACCTGTGATTTTTCTGTTTCATCTACCATATTAACACAAGGCATGTTCTTTTTTCGGTCCTGGCTCAATGTTTTATTTGCCTAATCAATTCCCCTCATATAAACTTACCCCCAATACTGAATGTGACATCTTATACTAAACACTCCCTTTTGACATATCTGAATTGGACCCATTTCCATGACCTCTTTGTGTGTCAAGGAACGCCTGTGCATCTAATCCTTTTTGACAACTCCTGAACCCTTAAAAGAACCCTTAAAAGGCCAAGATATATAGGCTCCTACTTCTGGTGATTGGCACTGGCATGATCTTTAGCATCCTCTTTACCAATACTCATCTGGGGTTTGTAGCTGGATTTTCTTGTTCAATACATGATGTCTGGGTCATCTACTCCCACTTGAATTACTGTAACAATCTTCTAACTGGTCTCTTTGTTTATAACCTTGTCCTCTTACTTTCCTTTTTAAAAGAACCAGAATGATCCATGGTAATCTTGTTACATGGTAATCATGTTACACCAAGTCATTCCTCTGCTCAAAACACTCCAATCCTTTTCCATCCTACCCAGTACAAAAACAAAAATATAACAAAAAATAACCACAGCTCCCCACTTTCTACTCCCCTGCCCACCCCCCTCCAAGCCCTGCCCTCCCTGACCTCTCTCCTACTTTTCTCACACTTGTTCTCTTGCTTTAGCTACATGGGCAACCTCGCTGCTCCTCTAAGTCAACCACTCTCCCATATTGCAGCCTTGGCTTGAGTTTTTTTTTTTACTGACTGAAATTCTTCACTAATATTCCACATGGCTAACACCCTCAACTGCTTCAATGGAGCCAACCTTGACCACTTTATTTAAAAGGGCAAACTACTCCTACCTCCATGTCTCCCCAAGACTCCTGATTTTTCTTCATTTCTCTACTTTTTCTTTTCTTCAATATCATTTTATGATATACTAGAAGATTTACTTAGGTAAATTTATTGTTTATTATCTGCTAACCTCCTCCAAATTGCTAGGTCATAAGCTTCAGCCGGGAAAGAGCCTTTATGCTTTCTTTTTGTGTGTCACAAATACCTAGAATGATGCCTGACACATGATGGTTATGAGATAGATGTTTGTTAACTGAATAAATGATTACTTGTGTCTCTGGTGACTTAGAGCATCTTCCACAAAAACAGATTTGTTAAATGAATGCATGAATGAATGAGTGAATGAATGAAAGTTTCCATTAATGAGTAAGATGAGTTTTAGGAAAAACAGTAAGGATTCAAAAAGAAATAAAATATGGAGACAATATTTTCAGCCATCATGCACAAAGCTCATGAAAAAAATGTTTTCATAAAAAGTAAATATAAAATAGAACTGAGTCCTTTTTTGCCCTATTCTAAGGCATAATATAGATGAATTATCTTTAGGGTAGAACAATCTGATGTAAACTAAGGAAACCATTATTATAAACGCACATTAAGATTTAAAAAGTGGTAGAAATACACATTCTACATAAGACCAAATGAAATTTATGAAGTCCCAGAAGCCCTACCGTATCACAGGCTAACCGCTTCTAAAGATAATCTTGAGATAAAGCCAGAAATTTAAACATGTTCTTCCATTTTCTACCAAGTAAATGCTAGAAATATGGGTCTCTCTTTGTATTTGATAATCCTCAATAAAATGACTTCATCATTAATATTCTCCATCCTACTTCAAGCTCTAGTATTTATTTAAAAAATACTGTAACATGTCTTTTAAAAACAGTAGTCTAGTTAAATTTCTAATGTGCCCATTTTCACTCTGCATTTTATGGTACTTTAATGGTTACTGCTGATTTTGAGCATATTTAGTGGTTACACATTGCCTTTCTACTCCACGAACATATCAGTGAATGATTTTCATGTTTCTTTAAAGTGGTAAGATAATGCCTGTTGGACGTACAGAAAGAGGGCACTTAAATTGCTATATTAGTATGACTTAATAATTAAGTTCCATTTGGACAGCTATTTCTTGATAAGGTATTCCAGAGGATTTAGGAGCTATGTTAATTATAAGATTTTAGAGGTAGATGGACACTGCTTATGCAGAATGAATACTTGATTGACCTCCCCCTGCCCTAAGAAGCTATTATATTTGACAGCTGATAATCTCCCTCAGATTCATTGAGATATATCTGATATATAATATTGTGTAAGCATAAGATACACAACATGATAAATTGTTACACGTGTATATTGTGATCACCACAATAAGGTAGTTAACATGCATCCATTACCTCACATAATTATCACTTCTTTTTGTAGTGACAACATTTAAGATCTCTTATCAAATTTCAAATAAACAATACAGTATTCTTTTTTTTTAAAAGATTTTATTTATTTATTTGAGAGAGAGACAGGGAGAGAGAGCATGAGTGAGGAGAAGGGCAGAGAGAGAAGCAGACTCCCCGTGGAGCTGGGAGCCCGATGCGGGACTCGATCTCGGGACTCCGGGATCATGACCTGAGCCGAAGGCAGTTGTCCAACCAACTGAGCCACCCAGGCATCCCAACAATACAGTATTCTTAACTGTAGCTGCTATGGAAGCTGATAACTTACTTTATCATGAACATAATTCTACACTTGATTTGTACATTTTGACATATGCTTTCCCACGTTTTTCACATCTAAAACATAAATGCTAGATTCTCTCGTGAGGAATTTCAAGATCTTTTTCTCTTATGCATTTTACTTCTCATGGCTTATTAATCTCTCTAGAGAAAATAATAAGGTAGGAATTTATCTTACAATTAATAAAATCCAGATGTTAAAGGCACAGATACACTTAAAACTCATCAGCATTTAAGAGGGCACACCAAGCCCTTCCATTCTATTTTTTAAAATAGTTCTATGAATATTATGTTAGAGATAAATTATTTTTATATATTTTTAAAGATTTTATTTATTCATTTGACAGAGAGAGAGAGAGAGAGAGAGAGAGCACAAACAAGCAGGGGAGCACCAGGCAGAGGGAGAAGTGGGCTCCCCACCAAGCTGGGAGCCTGATGTGGGCTCAATCCCAGGACCCTGGGACCACGACCTGAGCTGAAGTCAGACACTTAAAAAACTGAGCCACCCAGATGCCCCTGGTTAGAGATAAATTATTGATTGGTCAAAAAAGTTACACAAGATTTGCAATCATAATGTAAATAATCTAGCTTCAATAATTCTGTGGAGGATTGGACAGAATCTATAAAATGGCAAAATTTTATAAAACATTTCATTCTGTGAGAAGAGAATGTAGTGTTATTGAAATATAGAACCAAAAATAAAGAAATAACACAAATCAGACAGGGAAAACTTTCATAAGCACAAAAATAATAAGGAGATAAATAACTAGAGCTGATAGTTCATTGGAAATTTCTTATGTGAGTCAGCAACATTAGGGCGAAAAAGGTAACAGAATAAAGACCTAATTAATCAGGAATTCTACAAATCAATTGTGAAGTTTCTTTGTGAACTCTATGAGTGAATCTTAGACCAACCACTGATTCAGGGAGGGACTCTGGAAGACTTCAGCCAATCTGAGGCCCTAGCAAATACTATTTCCTTTCATTTTAAGAGATCATTATACTCCTCATCTTACTTCAAATTCTCAAATTTGGATTTGCCTCCAGATCCTCAGATAAGACTGTATCTTCCATTAGAATAATGACAACTAATAATAATAGCTATCATTTATTGGGTACTTACTTACCCCAGACATACAGCTGGTAAGATTTCTGGCTCCAGGCACAGGTTTGTAATAATTACTCCACTTCACTAACATTTAAGTTCTGACTATGTACTAGGCACTATTCCAAGTACATGATGTGCATAAACTTTTAATCCCTATAACAAACTATTGTAACAGAAAAGGAAATTGAAGCAAGGAACATAGGTATTTTACTTAAGGTCACACTACTAGAAAATAATAAGGTTCAAACAGGAACCCAAGTAGTCCAGTGTCCCATTCCATTCTTTCTTTTGTTTATTCTCTCTCTCTTTCTCCCTCTCTGCTTACTTTTATTCATTCACTGTTTCATTTATCAATTTATTCAATCTCTACTTGTATTTCATTTATCCATTCACTTCAGCACTAAAACTCTACTATCTGTTTAGCCTCTGTCATATGCCAGATACTAGACTGGGTGCTCAGAATATGAAGATGCCTACCTGAAAGTAACAAAATATAGGAAAAAAGAGTAACCCAAATCAAGCCACCAAACCATTAATAAAATTCATAAGAACCAAAAAGTATTTAAATGCTGAGGAGTCCAAAGGCCTCAAGGCTATGATTTTGGACATTTTGGGTCTGCCTAGATTGTCTGTATTAATTTCCACATTGCATTTTAGCTATCACAAATCAGATCTGACTTCATATTTCAATCTTATCCTACAAATAACCATATTTTGTCTTTGTTCTGAAATTCTCCAGCACAGAATTCACAGCTATTATTTCTAATTCCACAATGACTCTTTAATTCTGTTTAATTTTATACAAATCACCTATTTACAAGCCCTGCAAATCTAGAACCTAGAACAAAGCAGATATAACAATATCTGTACTCTGTATCAGTTATTCTCAACTATGACTACACATTTTAATCCTTAGGAGAGTTGAATAAAAATATAAAGTGGATTCCACACAAAATGTGATACACATAAAACTCTTAGAAGAAAAAATAGGCTGTAATTTCCTTGATACTAGCTGTAGAAACATTTTTTGAGATAATGCCACCTCAGACAAGAGAGACTAAAGCAAAATTAAAGTATGAAGACTACATCAAACTAAAAGGTTTTTGTATAGTGAAGGAAACCATAAACAAACTGAAAGGCAATCTACTAAATGGGAGAAGATTATTTGCAAAATACATAAAGAACTTATATAACTCAACACTAAAAACACAATCCAATTAAAAAATGGGCAGAGAACCTATGTTTTTCCAAGGAATACATACAGATCGTCACCAGACACATGGAACAATACTCAACATCACTAATCATGACAGAAATGCAACTCAAAACCACAATGAGACATCATTTTACATCTGTCAGAATGGCTAAAATAAAACACACACACACACACGAAATAACAAGTGTTGGTGAGAATGTGAAAAAGAAGGAACCCTCATGTACTATTAGTGGGAATGTGAATTGGTTTAGCCACTGTGGAAAATAGTATAGAAGTTTCTCAAAAAATCAAAAATAGACTTACCATACATATATATACATATATACATATATACATATATATATATATATACCCTTTGTTTATTGCAGCATAATTTACCACAGCAAAATAGATAAATGAGTAAAGATGATGTGGTATAAGGGCACTCGGGTGCCCGGGTGGCTCAGTTAAGCATCCAACTCTTGATTTCCGCTTGAGTAATAATCTCAAGGTTGTGAGATCAAGCCCTGTGCCAGGCTCCACACTGAGCATGAAGCCAGGATTCTCTCTCTCTCTCCCTATCCCTATCCCTCTGACCCTTTCTATCCCTTCATCTTCCCCAGCCTCCACACTCTCTCTAAAGGAAAAAAAAAAGATGTGATACACACACATACAAACACAATGGGATGACAAAAAGAAGACTGGTATGTGTATTTATGCACACACACACACACACTCACACACACACACTCAGGCATAAAAAAAAGAAAGAGATCTTGCCATTAGCAACAACATGGATGAACCTACAGCATATAAGACTAAGTGAAATAAGTCAGGCAGAGAAAGACAAATACCATGTGATTTCATTCATATGTGGAATTTAAGAAACAAATGAACAAAGAAGGGAATTAAGTAGAGAAAACAAATTGGTGGTTGCCAGAGGGGAGATGGGTGGCTGAGAAGAGTAAAATAGATAAAGGAGATCAAGAGCAGTGAGTAATGTATAAAATTGTTAAGTCATTATATTATACATCTGAAACTAATGTAACACTATATGTTAATTAGACTTCAATAAAAATGGTTCTCACTCTAAACCATATCTAAGAGTGGGGTCCAGGTATATAATTGTTTTTAAGTCTCCCTATGTAATTATATGTTTAGTTGAGGTTAAGAACCACAGATCAATATTATCCAGGTACTTTACTAATTACTGTATTCAATCTCATCATCAAACCTGAAAAATTGTCTGGCATAATGAGGCAAAGAATTTAAAGTAATAAAATAATCAAATGTGAAATGATTATAATAAAAGATACAATAGATCCAAGAAATTAGTATTCTTTATCCTAGTATCAACTAATTATTTTAAAATATATTTGATATTTCAAATGGAAAGGCAACTATTTCTTATTTTTGAAAGATGGAAAGAAATACATCTCTGTAATAGAGCTTGCCAAATATTGCCTTATTTGGAAAAATTCTAGATTTCTAGACAGAAATTTCTATACAGATGATTTCTTATAGTTACTTCCCCATTAATGACTATTATTCAACACTGAGATTTGCAAAGTCATTATGACACAGTAAATACTTAGAAATATTATTTAATTAAAGTATCTAGCTGATGAGCTTTCACTTGTCAGTTCTTTAGTTCAATGTGATTGTGTTTTATTAATAAGTATAAAATATATTTATTATTTTCTGAGACCTTCTAAACCATGTTTAATTTCCACCAAATTTGAAAGCAAGAATATTTTAATCTGAGGACTATCTGTTACTCTGAAGTTCTAATATTCTCAAAATCTTTAAACTAGAATACAATTCATTCACTATATCTGGTATATGTGGCTTGACTGAAATATACTTCATTTTGTAGTGTCTTGAATCTAGATGAAACATGAGGAATTTCTATTCAATATTCCCATGACTGATATTAATAACACTCAGAAATAAAAGAAGTAGCTATTTCCTATATTATGATATGATTCATCTATAAAATTCCTAAATGATCTGGAGCACCTGGGTGGCTCAGTGGGTTAAAGCCTCTGCCTTAGGCTCAGGTCATGATCCCAGGATCCTGGGATGGAGCCCCACATGGGGCTCTCTGCTGGGTGGGGAGTCTGCTTCTCCCTCTCTCTCTGCCTGCCTCTCTGCCTACTTGTGATCTCTGTCTGTCAAATAAATAAATAAAATATTTAAAAAAAATTCCTAAATGATCTAAATAGTTATAAAATATAACTAGCTGATTTTTTGTTTTTCATTTTGCTTATGACCAAAAATCTTGAATTCCTTCTTTGTTCAGCTATAGAATAAAGAAATAACATTGGAGAAGATCTTTTTTCTTTCCGGAAAAATCACTCAGCACTCCTTTTAGATATGTAAATATAAGGCAAATAGGTACCCCTGCCCTAGAAGAAGATTTAATGAAACCTTGACAGTCTCTTCCAGTGTCTCTTGATGTAAGAGAGGATAACAGGAGGGTAATTTGCATAATTACCAGGAAACCTCAGGAGAGAAAGGAAAAACAAGACTGCTTTCCTTTCATTTCTGAAGTTCAGTGTTTTTCCCAACTATCCTATGAAATAAGACAACTGACTGGATCAGAAAGATTTCCAAGAACTCATGAGAAGAACCTACCATGTGGGAAGTATAATATGCACTGGGATCTGAGTCCAACGCCCAATATCAGTTATGGTTCTAGCTCAGAGTATAGCTGAGTGTGGAAGACCTTCCTGGTGTAGTCATCTTGATAAATTTGGGAATCTAGGTATGAAAATAAGCCTCAAAGTGGTGTCACCTGATGAAGGAGAAATCCTCCCTGAAGAAGCAGTCTGCCATGGGATGTCACTACTGCTGGTGGAACTCCAAACCAGGTCAACAACTGGGATGGAATGATTTCATTTACCCTGTATGTCAGTGGGCTATTGCAATGGTATATGGATAGCATTTGATTTTGAGGGGCCACCCATTTTTAAAAGTGATATTTTGGAAATTCAAAAGTGGCAATGACAATTTAAAAAAAAATCATTGCTCACTGGTTACCTTATGACATTTTCTATTTCTCTTTTCACAAAATGTTAAAAACAAAAACAAAACAAACTGGTGCTCTTGACCTGATTAAATTTTAGGGGGGGTTGGATAATTCAGGCAGAGCAAGAATGGTCCTAAGAGAGGTCTACTAGACTATATAAAATCAAGTATGCCATTTTGACCCATGCTACTCTGTAGTGTATTGAGGTCTTGAACATTGTATTGAATATTGAAGTCTTGGGCAATACATAAGAAGTAAGAAATAAAATCATGTTGAAAACAGACTGTAGAAGGTACACTGGAGAAGCAGAGAGAGTGGCCAGGAAATAATTACAATAGTCCAGGTAAGAGATGGTTGATAATGGTTGTGTGGTGATTAAAGGCAGATGGTAACAAGTGATCAGATCTTAGAAACATTTTGAAGGCAGGACAAATCTAATTTCTTTACAACTTGATGTGGGGTGTGAAACATAGGGAGGACTTGAGGATGACTTGATATTCTTCACCTTGAGCAACTGGAAAGGCAAAGCTTCCATCATCTGAGATGGGGAAGATGCAGACAATTTTGGGGGGTTTGGGGATACAAAAGGTAAATTTTGAACATTTTAAGTGTGCAATATCTTTTAGATGTACAAGTGGAGATGTTCAGTAGGCTGCTGGATAAATATATTTGGTTGTAGAGTCTGAAGTAGAATTAAAGTTTTGTAAATAATTAGCTTATGGATACTAGTTAAGACTATGAGACTGATGGCAATCATTGAGAGAAGAAACTGGGACTGAGACCTGGGTCACTCCAACATTAAGAAGTCAGGAAGAAGGGGCACCTGGGTGCTTCAGTCAGTTAACCAACTGCCTTTGGCCCAGGTCATGATCCCAGGGTCCTGAGATTGAGTCCTGTATTGGGGCTCCCCTGCTCAGCAGGAAGCCTTGCTTCTTCCTCACCCTTTGCCTGCCGCTCCTCCTGCTTGTGCTTCCCTGTCAAATAAATAAATAAAATCC
>NC_081562.1:36931596-36971815 GCF_022355385.1 Mustela nigripes | reverse complement strand
TTATATTCTGTCATTTTATGTTCAAATTATTCAGATATCAAAAGTCCAATGTCCATAATCCCACCCCCTTCTCCCAAACCCCCTCCCCCCAGAAACCCTCAGTTTGTTTTGTGAGATTAAGAGTCACTTATGGTTTGTCTCCCTCCCAATCCCATCTTGTTTCATTGATTCTTCTCCTACCCACTTAAGCCCCCATGTTGCATCACCACTTCCTCATATCACGGAGATCATATGATAGTTGTCTTTCTCTGCTTGACTTATTTCGCTAAGCATGATACGCTCTAGTTCCATCCATGTTGTTGCAAATGGCAAGATTTCATTTCTTTTGATGGCTGCATAGTATTCCACTGTGTATATATACCACATCTTCTTTATCCATTCATCTGTTGATGGACATCTAGGTTCTTTCCATAGTTTGGCTTAGCAAACTCAACACCCAAAGAACAAATGATCCAATCAAGAAATGGGCAGAGGACATGAACAGACATTTCTGCAAAGTTTTAAACTTTTGACTACTGTTCATTTGCTACAAGAAAAAGTTATATTTTTTAAATTATGAGATGCAAGCACAAGTGATCTTAAATGCATGTGCTGATTCTTGTCATACATGTAGAAATAGAGGATATTATAACTGAATGTGCTACATATGTACAAATTTTAGACAGATACTTTTACCTCTATATGTATACTGGTGGTCAGTACACAAATACACACATAGCTAGATAGACGTACACTAACATAATTTACTTTTAATTAATATCTGTAATTTTTAAAATAATGGGTTGATATGTAGTCTTCCTTGACATAGCCTGTGAACATACAAATATTCATATGGTGTGTATATATGCCAAAACTATATATGCAATATATGCTTATTAAATATATTTACACAAATAGAATAAACAATAATCATCATAAGTAGTATTTATTGGGTAAGTGCACATAAATATTGTTTTCTAAAGCCACCCTTCCTTAATTCAAATCCAAGCTAAATTTGTTTGATAAACCAACCTTTAATAGTTAACCTTTCCTTTACCTCATCATTAAAATTAGGAAATTAAAATGACAATCATAACACAAACATTTATATAATATTTGCTATGGGGGTGCCTGGGTAGCTCAGTCAGTTAGGCATCTGACTTGGGCTCAGGTCATGATCTCAGGGTCCTGGGTTCGGACCCCATGTGAGCCTCCATGCTCAGTAGGGAGTCTGCTTCTTCCTCTGCCTCCTCTTCCCAAAGTCCCCCCCCCCCGCTCATGCTCTCTTTCCCTCTCTTTCAAAAAAGTAAATAAAATATTTAAAAAGTAATATTTCCTATATGCCAGATACTACATATATAGTATATTTTAATATATATATGGGTGTGTGTGTGTGTGTGCACATATGTCTAATCATCTGTATTCATAAGCTATTGAAAAAACTAAAATAGTTATATAAAGTGGCCTGGAATGCCTGGTGCACTGTAAGAGATCTGTTCATGTTGTTTTTCATTAATAGTAATCAGTCTATTCGGTCAGTATATTACATTCACGTTCTCTATTAATTTTCACCATAGCCCAATGTAGCAGAGAGTGTCTGCTTTATTCTGAGATGGGAAAATTAAGGCTTAAAGAAGTTAAGCAATCTTCCCAGAGCCACTCTACTCAGTGGTATAGTTCAGACTCAAGCCCAGACTCCAGAATCTCTAAGTTCAACTGCTGTCATTTACACAGTCTGACATACTCAGCTTGCTTTTGTTATACCAAACAATACACATTGTCCTGGGTCCCAGCTGGCTATTTAAAAAAATGTTAGGAGAAATTAATAAAGGGATTCTATAAAGTCATGGTTAAGATGAAGGAAAACCACAAGGATATTACAGTATTGGGAAGACAGTAATGTGGGGGACTAGTAAGTAACAAAAGGGTATTTTCCCATTTCTCTAGACTTGGAACAACCCCAAAATACAGAGACAAGAGAGGACTGGGAAGATAGGATTGCCTTCTAGGAACCATCAGCTCGTTCTAACCTTAGTTACCCAGGAGGAAGTGGGAAAGGCATAAAAGTCTCTGTTCTTCCTCTCCCATCCTGACTGGAAACCTGAAGTCAAGGAAGCTATTGGTGACATTTCTGCATGTCTAGGTAGCACAAACTTGGTGGAGAGAGGTAAGGAGTGGCTGTCAAGGACAGCCACTGTCATTCTCATTTGTCATTTGTCAATTGACAAAATCCAAACATTCTCCGGGCGCCCAGGTGGCTCAGTCGGTTAAATGTCTGCCTTCGGCTCAGGTCATGATCCCAGGGTCCTGGGATGGAGTCCCAAGTTGGTCTCCCCACTTAGCAGTGAGTCTGCTTCTCTGTCCCTCCCCTGGCTTGCTTGCTCTCTCTCTCGCTCACGCTCTCTCTCAAATAAATAAATAGAATCTTTTAAAAATTTTTTTAAAAATCCAAAATAGTCTCTTTATAGCACATCCTTTTAAAGTCTTGAAGAATATTAATTGTATTTCAAAACCTTCATATTTTTTAAGCAGCCCTTATGAATGGTCACTAAATTGTTTTCAGTTTAGATAATTATAAACAACAGCTATCTTTATACACATATGCTCCCACATTTATAGAAGTATGATACATTTCTATAAGTGAAACTTCGAGTTTTCAAATAAATCACTTCAATATTCATTTCCTTATTGGTTAACAAAAGTGTTGGGTCCTATTAATAACAACTGCTTGAGTTTCTATTTTACATAGCAGGTGTCAACACTTCAGCACGGGTGTTTATCAACTGCTTACAGTTTTACAGATCTGGTAGTGCTTTTATGAATATATCCACATGATCATAGATTTATTGGCCCTTAGTATGTGACTTTCTTATATTTATTCATTATTGATATATCTCTTCAGAGACAGTTTCAGTTTTATTTTTTTAATTACATACACATATAATTTATTTTAATTTTTACAAAAATGAGACCATGCTACATTGGTGTTCCACAATTTTGTTTTATTTCCAAAATAATCCATCTTATTCTTCTCTTTCTATTAGGTTATAGAGATTTTCCTTGTCCTTTTTATGTGCTGAATAATATTTCATTTTATGAGTATACCCAAATATATTCAATCACATTTCTTCATAGAATTAGAAAAACTTTTTTTTTTTTTTAAATTACAAATGACCCAGTAAGAATCATCCATACATATATCTCTGCAACGTTAAACAGTGTTTCTGTTTTCTAAGGGACTATTAATCTTTTCTCTAATCATGAATTATTTTCATTAAGGAAACTGATCCTCATCTGTTTCATATAATGCATGTATTTTTAGCTGTTCATTGTCTTCAGACCTTTTTGACATCGAGTATTCTGAGCTATTATGCAAACCAAACCACCAACCTATTACTTTAGGGTTTTTGTATTTGATGTCATGCTTATAAACAACATACCCATCCTTTAGGGTGACTCTTTTCAGAGCCTCATGTAGTTTCTCCCATAGTCATGCACTGTTCCGTATTCTCCTGAATACTCAAGGGGAATCCACTGCAGATCTTTCTCGGTACAGAAGTGTCTCTTTTCTGATCTGCATGAATCTATCCATCTAGGATTCCCCAGATCTCGGCTCCAACTCCTTAACTCAAGGAGCATGCCAATCTCTACCTAGGTACCTCCTCCCTGTGCCACATAGCATGAAAGTTCTCTAAAGGTAAAAAGCTGGGGAAGGGCTCACTTCATATGTGCCACACCTCTTAGGGATTATTGTTCCTCCTTGCTTGATGTCCAATGTTTTAAATACTGCTGTTTTAGAGATTTTGCTCGTTAATTTTTTTGGTTGTTTTTAGGTGGTAAATGGAATCTCTGTCACTTCACCTTGGTCAAATCCACACATGGGGTTTTAACTCTTATTATTATTTCCTAGAGATTTGGCAATTTTCATAATGATTTCCTCTCCAAAGAAAAAGATCCCAACGACCAATTGTGTTGGTTATTTTGCATAGCTCTCTTTAAATGATTACATTTTATTTATATTATTATATCTTTTAATACACACATACACATACAATCCAGTCTAAGAATATGCTCTGTACAATTTCTAGCACACCAGTATTTTGAAGTTTACTGAAAACTTTGCATGGCTCCACTGCAGTTGCTGGGGCCTCCATTTTGTTTTACTTATTCCAGAAAACATATGGCAGTCAAAAGTGTGATTTTAAAATCTGTTTTATGAAGACATATTCTAAAGCTACTGCTTTGAAGAGATTTCTGAGTACCGTAGAGCCCTCCAAGCTGCTGCTTTACCTTTCTTCTGTCATATTTGCACACTTTGAAAGTTTCTACTCTAGTGCCCTCTTTTCCCCCAATTCTCTTTATGGGGTTGGGGTTCTGCTTCTGGAACTGTTCTCACCGCTGGTAACAAACACTGGCTAGTTCTTCCAGCTGCTACCTTCCAGGGAGTGGATACTGCTCCCTGACACCAGCCACTTCTCATGTGCTACAGAGGGTTACATAACCTCTAGAAACCAGGAAATGGTTTTTGCCTGACATGAACCCACAGCCTAAGCACTGCTGTGGGTAAGGAGTTTCTGTTGACTGGCTCTGTCCTTCAGATGTCATCATCATTCCTAGTCATTTCCTGCTCACAAGCAGCCTTCGTTTCTCCTCCCCATTTTAGAATAGATGCCCTCCTCCACACAAATTAATTTCCCTGCATTTCTCATACCCAAATTCACCTGAGATAGGACATTTCCCTTAATATGATATAGAGCTGCAGAACTAATGATCATACCTCTCATGCCATACTGAAATAGCTTTTTAAGTTATTTTTCCTCTTTATCATTACATAGCATGACTGTAGTCAACAGAAGTAAGCAAAGATATAAACAAAAAAAATAAACAAACAAAATAAACAACAACAACAACAACAAAAAAGCAAAATCTGCTTTAAGAAAAGCTGCTTCCATAACTTACGGGAAAAGTTTTCTTTAATTCTATTTTAAGTCACTGAAAGAATCATTTTGTAATTAGGAGTTTTATTTTTCTTTTTTAAGATTTTATTTGTTTATTTGACAGAGAGAGATCACAAGTAGGCAGAGAGGCAGGCAGAGAGAGAGGGAGGAAGCAGGCTCCCTGCCAAGCAGAGAGCCCGATGCGGGGCTGGATCCCAGGACCCTGGGACTATGACCCGAGCCAACGGCAGAGCCTTTAATCCACTGAGCCACCCAGGCACCCCTGTAATTAGGATTTTTAAAATGAAATTAGATTCATTTGACTTAAGAAGTGATGAGCTACAATTCATATTTGATATAACCCTACTTCATAATAAGAATAATTAAAATATCAAATTAGTTAATTAATTTTGTTGATTAAACAATCAATAGAATATGGTACTTCAATTTGAAATGGTTTGGGGCCAGGATGTATGGTTATATCATTATCAAAATTTATGGCAAATGAAAATAAAATTTCACAGTTTCATAAAACCCATCTTGTATATTTACTGTCTTAATATCACAAGTTTTGAGAGGTGCCTGGGTGGCTCAGTAGGTTAAAGCCTCTGCTTTCAGCTCAGGTCATGATCCCAGGGTCCTGGGATTGAGGCCCTGAAATGCCAATTGAGTATTACCCCCACCTTAAAAGACCACCAGAGACGTGAGTCAAAGCCAATCAGCAAGGGTCGTTTATTGCAGGTTCGAACCTGGACCTCTGCAGCGCTCGTTGCCAATAACGCTGAGAGGTCCAGAGCTGGGTTGGTGCAGGGTTTTTAATAGACAGATACAAACAAGTTTCGGGTGGGGCTGAGCTGATTGATTGATAGTTTGAACAGGCATACTTGGCGTCAGTGGATTGGGTCAGGGGACCCCGCGCGAAAGCAGACAAAGCAATCTTACAGAAGCAGAACTGGCCGGTTAGCCCACGCAGGCGAAAAAAGCACTACCAGGATATTGAAGGCCTGATTACTTATCAAGTAAAGACAATTGGGAGTCTCCTGGTGGAATGTTACATTCCTGCTATCAAGCATCCTTGTTAATGAGATTTAGGTTTAGAAGAAATTTAACTTTTTTAAATTTTCCTTCTACCTCTGCCTCTTCGGTGTTTTATGGAGGGGAGGGTGACATTAGGGCTATTGATAAGGTAACTTCTTTGTTGTAAATCTCAAGGACATTTGCAAACCAAGGGAGACTCCTACCTTGCAGGACTGTGATCTCTGCAAGTTAACTATTTATCGTTTTATGGCAGTCAGGGGTGCCTGAGGAATGCTACACATATGGAGGGGAGCGGGTGAAGGGGGGGGTGCAAGGCGCCAGCTTTTGCTTTGTCCTCAGCCAGCCTCGTGCTCCTTCAGCCCCCGCATCAGGCCCTCTGCTCAGCAGGGAGCCTGGTTCCCCCTCTCTCTCTGCCTGCCTCTACTGCCTATTTGTGATCTGTCAAATAAATAAATAAATAAAATCTTTAAAAAAATAATCACAAATTTTGAGAATAAAATCATGAATTACCAGATTAGGAAAATATTAGTAAGGACATTTTTGTATATATTCTGAATGGGGATTTACAGTTTATGAAGAACTTTAACTAATCACTATAATAAAAAAGAAAGTAAAACTAGAAAATTTTATGCTCCTTTATTATTTATTTCAGTTTTTCAAAATTTTATTTAAATTCAAGTTAGTTTACATTAAAGGTAGTATTAGTTTCAGGGGTAGAATTTAGTGATTCATCAGTTGCATATAATACCCAGTGCTCACAACCTCAAGTGCCCTCCTTAATGCCCATCACCCAGATACTCCATCTCCCCATCCAGCTCTTCTACCTCTACCTAAGAGTCTCTTAGGTCAAAGACAGAGAGGGAGACAAACAATAATAAAATAAGATGCTCCTTTAGTATATATCCCTCTACCTTTCCTTGGACTTATTTATTAAACTGAAATTACATATTAAATATTTTTTACTTAAACTGAAGACATGTTTAATTTTGAAAACTATTTCTTATTCTCAAAATGTATTCACATACGTGTCTGTCACGTGCATCTTTCCCTGCATTAGAACAGTATAAATTTCTGACGCACATTCTATATTTTCAGCACTACACATAAAAATCAGTTAAATTATTATTTTTCACTGACTCTGATGGAAAATGAATACTGTTTTATTAAAAATATTTGTGGGGCACCTGGCTGGTTCCATTGGTGGAACATATAATTCTTGATCTCAGAGTCACGAGTTTGAGCCCCACATTGGTCATAGAGCTTACTTAACAGCAACAAAAAATATTTGAATATATCATGGGGCACCTGGGTGGCTCAGTGGGTTAAGCCGCTGCCTTCGGCTCAGGTCATGATCTCAGGGTCCTGGGATCGAGTCCCGCATCGGGCTCTCTGCTCAGCAGGGAGCCTGCTTCCTTCTCTCTCTCTCTGCCTGCCTCTCAGTGTACTTGTAATTTCTCTCTGTCAAATAAATAAATAAAAAATCTTTAAAAAAAATATTTGAATATATCAGATAAAATAATAAGTAATATTAAATGGAATATATCATTAATAGTCATAGTATTTTTCAAATACCATAGAGGATAGGATGGCTAAGTCTATGAAATTTGTTCTCTTGTGAATATATAGAAAGTTGTTATCTTATTCAATTTTACTTGCAGCAGTGAAATAGAAACAGATAGTGGTGTTTGTATTGTTACACAATGAGAAGTCACATTCCTATAATAGAATACAGGGCTTCTCATTTTTAGGATTTTACTAAGAGACACTGTATCATGTACCTTAATAATGAAGAAAACTTTTTTTTATCAGGCATAGCATACAAACAGATTATGCATTTCTCTCCAGTAGTGACTTAAATAATGGAAGGATGGAATGACACAGCTAAATGTAGGCAATAAACTAAACATTTATCGAGTTACGCTGTTATGTGAGAAGTGAAATAATGACTGAATTGAATCAAAGTTTTTAAACAGATGAATTCTTTAATTACGTTTTGTTGGTTTTCAACTCTTAAAAAAAATGTCTTTCTACCCTAGAAGGGTTTCAGAAATTCTCATTCCAGAAACTGTAAAAACTATTAGAAGATTTTAGTTTCCTTAAAAACATTGGGAGCCAAATTTTATTGAGATTCAGGATGATAAATGAAAGCTCATTATTTTGAGCTGGAATTATATTTAACTAAACACTTTAATAGCATTCTTGTTATAGGTTTCATGAATATTTTGCATTTCTAAGGAAGACCACTCAATTTCCACTTGAAAATTCTGACCTAATTATCACAGCATTTCATAAAACTTAAAACCCATTACTGTTATGATCAACCTTCTTAATATTTTCTCATTTATTTAATGTATTTTATAATGAAGCTCATTTCAAGCTACTGAAAGCTTGTATTCATAACTTATTCATTTATCCACTCTTAAAAGTGTATTTTTGGGGTGCCTGGCTGGCTCAGTGGGTTAAGCCTCTGCCTGCAGCTCAGGTCATGATCTCAGGGTCCTGGGATCCAGTCCCACATTGGGCTCTCTGCTCAGCAGGGAGCCTGCTTCCCCCTCTCTCTGCCTGTCTCTCTGCCTACTTGTGATCTTTGTCAGTCAAATAAATAAATAAAATGGGTTTTCTTAAGTGTTTTTGTTTTGTTTTGTTTTGTTTTTGGTGAGAGAGAGAGAAAGAAAGGATGGGGGGCTGGGGAGCACAGGGAGAGAATCTTAAGCAGCCTTCACGCCCTGTGTGGAGCCTGACAGGGGGCTTGATCGAAAGAGTCTGAGACCATGACCTGAGTTAAAATCAAGTCAGATGCTTAACCTACTGAGCCACCTAGGAACCCCTCTTAAAAATGTGTATTTTTGTTATTTCCACTGGTTCTAATTCACTTTAGGTTTACTTCACATAAGCACAAATGAACTTTTTATAGAGTATTCAAAATTTATTTAAGATGGTTTCAAATATATACCTGTCTTTAGAGCTCTTTCCATGTTTTGTTCTGTTGATCTTTCTCTCTTTGTCATCCACCTCTCCCCTTCTCTTGACTCCTTGTCATTACAAATATATAAACTTACTCAAGTCTCGTCCATCTTTTGAATCCCTCCTAGGACCCATCCACTCTACTAATTACTACTCTAGATCTCTTTCTATTTTCAACCATTCTTCTTGACATATTCACTTGTAATTTCTCCATTTCCTTAGTTCCCACTCAGTCCACACCCACACCATTATTCTTTAATCAAGTCAACTTTGAGCTCCCTGTTGTTAAACCAAAAGAGTACTTGACAGACTTTATCTCTGCGCTTGAGAAATGATAGGCAATGTCAACAAACATTGTTACCAGAACTCTCTCTTCCTTGACTTTCTTAAAACCATATTACCTGATTTTACCTCTCACCAGAATGATGACATTTCTTGGTTTGCTCAGGAAAACCCTAGATTATGCTTGCTGTTATGGTGTTACATAACACCATTGTTTTATATTTGTCCACAGTTTTTTAAATTTTTTGATACAGTTTAACTATTAACTCTTGCATTAAGCATGGGAAAATGTGTTGATAAACCATTTCCAGCTTCAGCTATGATCTTGTCCAGCATACGCGATACAAGGAATTCTCATCTTAAATTACTTTACATATCGATATTATGATATTGCCATATTAAAATATCCTTGGATACCATCTCACAGGGACTTAGATTCAATTTATGCTCTCAATATATTTGAACAGAGTAAAAGACAGAGATAGCATGCTTAGTCCCTAGTCATTTATTTCTATGCCCTCCCCAAATAGATGTTTAAATTCTTCGAAAACGCAATATTAGCTGAATCCTCAGAATCATTGTTTTGAAATACACAGTCTTTTACCACATTTAAAAACATCCACCTTCGGGGCACCTGGGTGGCTCAGTGGGTTAAGCCTCTGCCTTTGGCTCAGGTCATGATCCCAGGGGCCTGGGATCGAGTCCCGCATGGGGCTCTCTGCTTGGCAGGGAACCTGCTTCTCCTCATCTCTCTCTCTGTCTGTCTCTCTGCCTATTTGTGATCTCTGTCTCTGTCAAATAAATAAATAAAATCTTTAAAAAAAAAGATCCACCTTCAATTTTTTTTACCTGAACTTTCTATCTATACTGGATGCTTTTCTCTCTCTTTTACACGTACACACACACACACACACACTCACAGTAAAATCTCTCCTAATTCATTTGCTTTTGATTTATTATGCTTCACCACTGATTTCCTACAGTTGAAGAGCTGAATCATCCACTCAGGGCACATACTTTTAAAAAATATTCATTTCCTTGTCGGTAACAATGGTAGATAGACTGTGACTTGCACAGCTCATATTTATTAGAGTTGAGGATGAGAAAAACGTGTTTGCTGACTTAGGCACTTGTCCTTGAGCACAGTGTGTGGTAAGAGTCACTTTTAATATAAAGAGAATACTTGCTATTCTCCATATCTGAGTTTAGAGTTCTGGAAACTCCATTCTCTTTCTCTAGACTCACATAACCGTATTAATATTAAGCTGATACATCCAAGAAGGCTGGACTGGGATATAGGGGAAAATGTTATTGTTTTTCTATTGCCCAGAATCTTCAAGACTCTATCTCAAACACTTCATTTTGGTTCCTTAAACAAGATCCAGATTCTCCACACTTCTATTTCCCTTCCTTACCAAGAGACACAAATATTCTGGCCAAACTTCTTATATTTCTACTGATCTAGTATCACTAAAGTAATGTGAAAATTAGGGGTTTTTTAAAGCTTTTTAAAAATTTAGATCATGGATTTCAACAATGTAAATATTATGCAACTCCTGAAAAAATGAAACACATTTTAAGAATATATTTAGAAATTTAGGGAAGATGACCAATAAAAATTACCGGAAACATATGGATTATACTTTGACAACTATAAAGTGCTAAGCAAACAGAATAATACAGTTACTACAATTACCCTACTGGACATTAGAATTCTTGTCTTTTCTCTGTGTCGGTGGCTACGAATGAAGGGAGGGCCAGGAACTTGGGAGAGAACAGATTCTGAGGTGCTCTCTGTGGCTATTACATATCCCCGTGAAATGGTCTAGATAAAGCCCCGTGTGCTCTGCCTCAGCTCTGTAGCTAAGCTACATGCTTCAGTTGGCACAGCTTCTTTGGCCTTGTTTTATTAAACTCAACACTAGCATCAGGGTGTGAAGTTGCTAGGGAAATAATTTTTAAAGATACTTCTTCATAACCCCAGTCAGTCTTCTCTGGATTAATAAGTAGCTCAATGCTATTTAATTCATTTCAAATCAATGATGCTACCAGTCTAAATATGGAAGAAATGATGCTTATCTCTATTCAACATTTGGTGAGCGAATTACCTATTTGTGCTGCTTCCTCCCTCTCAGTCCTTAAATGCTTTTAATTCCAATGTGAACAGAATTATCTGTCTGTACAGTTCCAGGCTTTAACATGCTGTTAAATGTTTGCAATAGCTTTGTAACCTCCCATAGCCACTTCTGGTGTCTTGCATCAAGTGATGCCAAGAGCACCTGCCTGAAACAGTGATCCCACCGTGGTGCTTTTGGCTCAGAAAAAGCCACTAGCCCACGAATGTCACTGAATCTTTCACTTCAGGCTTCTAAAATTCTCTAATAATGATTATCCTGTTCAGTCATTTGACCAAATCATATTCTATATTGTAATACTGATTTCGTGAGTGTGTGTGTGTGTATGTTATGTATCTCCAATTCTATTCCAAGCTGCTTACAGAGAAAAAAGTAGATTTTATTTATTTATTTTTTTACTTCTGGCTATCCTTTAAATCATGCCTGTTATGTTCTAAGAACATTATAGCTTTCCTATATCTAATTACACAGCACTTCTTTTTTTTTTTTTTTTTTTTTTTTAAGATTTTATGTATTTATTTGATAGAAAGAGAGATCACAAGTACGCAGAGGCAGGGCCAGGGGAAGCAGGCTCCCGGCTGAGCAGAGAGCCTGATGTAGGGATCGATCCCAGGACCCTGAGATCATGACCAGAGCTGAAGGCAGAGGCTTAACCCACTGAGCCACCCAGGTGCCCCTACACAGCACTTCTTACTGGGTATTATATTAGGTACTTATATTAGGAAAGCGGAATAACAGAGATATGTGGCCTTGTCTAAGTCCACACTCCTAAATAAACAAAAAAACCACAATCCAAACTGAAGACCCTCGGCTCCAAAGGCCTCTGTCTTCACACCACAACATGCTGCCTTCCAGTAACTTGTGTTCATTTGGGGTGTGTGTGTGTGTGCGTGTGTGTGTGTGTGTGTGACATTTGGCCTCAAGAAAACAAAACTATCAGCAAGAGGATACCTGCTGGATGAAAGAAAATCCGCTGAGATCACTGCTACCTTCTCTGTTTGCTTGATCATAGGAGCCAGGTAGGAGAATCAGAGTGAAGAGTCATAAAGCAGATGGCAGGAAAACATTCAGCAGGGCCGGGGACACTGCACATTGCTCTTGTATGACACATTTTCCAAGATTCAGTAAAATGCACAGAAATAGTATTAGTAATAAGCCTGCTTTATTTAGACACCAATTTGTAAGGTAATTGAGGAGAAAAAAAAGCACAAAGAGAATTGGCACCTAATCATTAACATTCTCTCCAGGCTAATAAAAGAAGCAAAAAATCTTTAGGCCACCCTCCTTGGGTTTTAAAACCCACAGAGAGTAACTTTTTCAATAGGAAATACCACTGGCTTCTGGGAATTTTTGGTGGTCTTTGCTCATAGGCACTTATAGCAGGCAAGTAGAAGGCATGTATAGGCACAATACAGACTACAGAACTTTCCTGAAATTCTAGGTCCATACTAGACAAAGGAAACAGTGAATATTTCCTACATGTCTGTTGAACACCTTGCCTGAATTCATGTATAGTCAATTAGGAAAAAATCCTTTCATCCCACTGGCAAGAGAGTAGAAATCTTTTTTGTTCTGGAACCTTGTAGACATGAATTCCTTAATTTAAGAAGGGAGTCTTTTAGTATTCAGTTTCTGTGCTACCTAATCAGTCCTTGACAGTCAGACAAAGACAAAATTATTTTTTTTCATAGAAGATTTCACACAAAATGAGTACTCTGTCACGTTACAAAATGTTGGAATTAGCAAGATCTACAGTTCATGACTTTGAAAATCTCTGTTGAAAGTCTAAACAAAGTATACCATCAGGATCTAGTTTTGACATTTAGATTCCCTGTAGAAATCATCTAATCCCTTTTCCACTTGCAGGGGCATTGGCACTCCTCCCCATTAGATCAGTTCTCATAAGTAATAATAGTTTTAGCAGTGTGAGGCGCCTTCATGAATGCACGTGTTACATGAATTTTACATGCATGCAAAGTTGTAGAAGTCTTAAAATTCTTTTGATGGAAATTTTATGTTACAGTCTTTCTTTTGTAGGAAAGAAGACCAGAGTTGTCTTTTAGGGATAGTAATTCAGTGAATTATATCAACTTCTAATACTATAGATGAGAAAACATTATAGAACCAACTGGAATAGGAAAGATTAGTGGTATACCACAATAAAGCAGTTTTAAAACATAATATTACCCTCTGAGGGTGCAGCTTTCATTTGTTTCAGAAAGAAATGTTAATATAAAAGCACACAATTATTGTTTTACTCTTCATATTTGCTACTACTCTCTATTGCTGGACTCAATAAAACCACACTTCCCCCCAAATTGTACAATTGAGAGGCAAAAACAAGGACATGGCTGAAATATGTCAAATAAGACAAAGCCTACTTTATAGAAACAAGACGGTGATTGACCATCTATATTACCAATTTTAATTTGATTAACCATGTAAATGTAATGTAGCGAAAAAAGAGGCTAATTTTCAAAGAAAAGCCCAGTTCAGATATATTCTGGTATAATTCTCACATGTCCACAATTTAGAGAGCTGTAGTAGATTCGCAATTTGATATAATTGTATTTGTTGTAATAAATATGTTGCTATAAAAGCTTTTTCCTTAAAACTTATTAAAAACTTTATTTTTTATTGAAATTCAGTTAATTAACATATAGCATATTGTTAGTTTCAGAGATAGAGTTCTGTCATTCATCAGTCTTATATAATACCCAGTGCTTCTTGTATCACATGCCCTCCTTAATATCCATTGCCCAGTCACCCCATCCTCCCACCCATCTCCTGTGAGCAACCCTCAATTTTTTCCTATGATTTAGAGTCTCTTATGGTTTGTCTCCCTTTCTGTTTATATCTTGTTTTATTTTTTTAAAATATTTTATTTATTTATTTGACAGAGATCACAAGTAGGCAGAGAGGCAGGCAGAGAGAGAGAGGAGAAAGCAGGTACCCCGCTGAGCAGAGAGCCCGATGTGGGGCTCAATCCCAGGACCCTGAGATCATGACCTGAGCTGAAGGCAGAGGCTTTAACCCACTGAGCCACCCAGGCGCCCCACTTGTTTTATTTTTTACTCTCATTCCCGTATATTCTTCTGTTGTGTTTCTTAAAATTCACATATGAGTGAAATAGTTGCATAGTTTGGCTATTGTGACATTGCTGCTATAAACTTTGGGGGTGCAGATGCTCCTTTGGATCACTACATTTGTATATTTGCAATAAATACTTAGTAGTGCAATTGCTGGACCATAGTGTAGCTCTATTTTAAACTTTTTGAGGAACCTCTGCACTGTTTTCCAGAGTGGTTGCACCAGCTTGCATTCTCACCAACAGCGTAAGAGGGTTCCCCTTTCTCTGCATCCCTGCCAAAATCTGTCATTTTCTGACTGGTTAATTTTAGCCATTCTGACTGCTGTATGTGGTATCTGATTATGGTTTTGATTTGTAGTTCCCTGATGCCAAGTGATATTGAGGATTTTTTTATGTATCTGTTCACCATTTGTATGTCTTCTTTGGAAAAATGTCTGTTCATATTTTCTGCCCCTTTCTTGTTTAGATTATTTGTTCTTTGGGTGTTGAGTTTGATAAGTTCTTTATAGATTTTGGATACTAGCCCTTTATCTAATGAGACATTTGCAAACATCTTTTCCCATTCTGTCTGTTGTCTTTTGGTTTTGTCAACTGTTTCTTTGCTGTTACATGATATTCCATGTGGAAAACCCAAAAGACTCCATCCCTAAATTACTAAAACTCATATAGAATTCAGCAACATGGCAGGATATAAAAAATCAATGCACAGAAATCAATTGCATTTCTATACAGTAACAATGAGATAGAATAAAGAGAAATTAAGGAGTTGATCCCATTTACAATTGCACCAAAGCTGTAAGATACCTAGGAATAAACCTAACCATAGAGGCAAAGAGACAAGTATCTGTACTCTGAAAAGTATAGAACACTCATGAAAGAATTTGAGAAAGATGCAAAGAAATGGAAAAACATTCGATGTCATTGATTAGAAGAATAAATATTATTAAAATTTCTATGCTACCTACAGTGATCTATACATTCAATGCAATCCCTATCAAAATGCCATCAACTTTTTCACAGAACTGGAACAAATAATCCTAAAACTTGTATGGAACTAGAAAAGATGCTGAAGAGCCAAAAGAATGTTGAAATAGAAAACCAAAGCAGGTGGAATCACAAAACCAGACTTCAAGCTCTATTACAAAGCTGTAATCATCAAGTCAGTATGGTACCGACACTAAAACAGACACACAGCTCAATGGAACAGAATAGAGAACCCAGAAATGGACCCTCAACTCTGTGGTCAAATAAACTTCAACAAAGGAGGAAAAAGTATGCAATGGAAAAAAGACAAATGGTGTTGGAAAAACTGGATAGCCACATACAGATGAATGAAACTGTACCATTTTCTTACATCATACAAAAAATAAACTCAAAATGGAGAAAACACCTAAATGTGAGACAGGAATCCATCAAAATCCTGGAGGAGAAAACAGGTAACAACATCTGTGACTTCAGCCACAGGAACTTTTTTCTAGACATGTCTCCAAACTCAAGAGAAAGGAAAGCAAAAATGAACTATTGGGACTTCATCAAGATAAAAAGCTTTTGTGCAAATCACTTTTTCTATTGTTGACTGCAAACACAACTGAAAACATAGCATCAATCACACTGTGCAGATGTAAATTAGAGCTTCAAGTAATCCACGTGTAATGGAGCCCCAGTGATCAGCATCTTATTCTCTTGTGCCTATCCTGAATCATCCTAACAAATTTTTGCACACCCCACCTCAAAGTGGATACAATTCTAGAAAGCAGCAATTTGCAATGTGGATTTTACTGAAAATGGAGATTCATTGCAACCACATACCAGAATTTAAGAATATTCATAAGTACCTACTATTTCCTTCCCCCTTGCTAGCTCTTTCCACACAGGTCTCTCCAGTCTCCAGGGCTACTCCCTCCTCTCAACTCCTGGAATCTTCTCACAGGGTCTCCTTATTTTACTAGTTCCTTCTTCAGCAGAATTCACTTATTTCTCAGCCTCCCAAATTTTGCAAATTGCATCATTCCTATTACTCACCTCAGCAAGCAATGCTTTGAGGACTTGAAATATTAATTACTCTTTTCCTGTCACAAATAATGTGCTCTATTCACAAGCAAAATAGATACCTGAAGATAAATGATATTTAAGGATGGGAATATGAGAGCAAAAAAAAAAAAATTATATGGCAAATTTTAGGAATTCATGGGCATGAATGGGGTTAACAGGCTACCAAAAAAAAGGGGGGGGGGGGGAATACTGAGGAATGAGAGAGTGTCTTAAATAAATTTTTATAAAGTTCCACCACATGATAGCAATATCTCTCCATTTGCTATAAATTTTCTCTTTTTTTTTTTAAAGATTTTATTTATTTATTTGACAGACAGAGATCCCAAGTAGGCAGAGACAGGCAGGGTGGGAGAGCGGTAGTGGGGGCAGGGAGCAGGCTCCCTGCTGAGCAGAGATTCCCTATGTGGGTCCCCATCCCAGGACCATGGGATCATGACCTGAGCCAAAGGCAGAGGCTTTAACTCACTGAGCCATCCCGGTGTCCCACAATAAATTTTCATTAAAACTTATTTATCAAAAGACACTATGCAAAGCCATGCTTCAGAGAGATGACATTTGTAATATTTATGTCTAAAGAGAAGCTTCATTTGAAATATTTTAAATTCAAAATATCCAACAAGACAAAAATAGATGATCCTTTTAAAGAAAATAAATGACCTGAACAAGCTCTTCACAAAAGAAATCCAAATGGCCTTTAAATATGCAAAGAGGTGTCACACATTCCTAATCATTGGAGAAAAGCAAATTGAAAACACCAATGAGATACTACTCCTCACTAAAAGAAATAGCTGACCAGGGGCACCTGGGTGGCTCAGCGGATTAAAGCCTCTGCTTTTGGCTCAGGTCATGATCTCAGGGTCCTGGGATTGAGCCCGGCATCGGGCTCTCTGCTCAGCAGGGAGCCTGCTTCCTGCTCTCTCTCTCTGCCTGCCTCTCTGAGTACTTATGATCTCTGTCAAATAAATAAATAAAATCTTTAAAAAAAAAAAAAAAAGAAATAGCTGACCAGGCCAAGTGTTGGTGAGAACAAGGAGCAACTGGAACTCTCACACACTGCTGCGGGGGCATTAACTGGTAAAATCTCCTTGGAAAACCATTTGATAGTACCTAACAAAACTAACTCTAATTATCTCCTCAGTCCCACCCCCAGTTATATATACAGGAGAAATGTACACAGAAATGTGTGGTACAAGCACAATGCTAACTAAAGAGCAACATCTTCATAATAACTCTAAACTGCAAACAACTCAGATAACCATCCACAGTAATAAGTAAATAGTATTACAGTCTTAAAATGGGATATTGTGCAGCAATGAAAAAAAAGTCAGTGTTACACACAACAGAGATAAATCTCAAATGCATCATATGGGGCAAAATACTCCAGGCAAAAAATCATATGCCATAAGATCTAAAGACCTAAAGACCTAAAAAGATCATATACTAAATAATTCCACTTGTGTAAAATGCAAAAAGGGCAACAGAACTAGCGATACAGGTGACACAAATCAGAATAGAGGTCATCTGTGGGGACAGCCTTGCGAGCAGTAATGAGGAGGCTTCTCAAGGCGTGAGGTCTCTAATATATTTCGGTATAGATAATGGTTATATAGACATTATTTATTTCAGTGCTTAATCAAGTAGTACAGTTATGATTTGTATACTTTTATGTATGGACAATGTAGTCTGGTTTAAAAGTTAAAAAAAATATATAAATTCAGGGACATTTTGAATTTCCTTCTAGTCTTGTCATTCCAACAAAAGCAAACGTAAAATGACTACCACTTTAATTTTCCTGTGTTCAAGATATAGATGCTTTGATTCATTCACTTGTTGCCATTGGCTGTGTTTATCTATGCAGTAGCATCCATTTGGAAATTATACATAATTAGAACGGAGAGAACAGACTGCCCATCAAATTTGCAAAGATTAAAGGATGATGGTGGTGGTGAAAGTGCATGAATCAGGCACTCTTCCTCATGCTGGAAGGAAGGCCTGGAACAATCTTGGGAAGCAATCTCATCTCATGTATTAAAAAAAAAAAGAATCTTAAAAATACTACATACACTTTGACCCAGTGTGCTACTTCCTACTATTCTATCTAGAGGCAATAAAAATTGACAAAGATTAATGCACAGATATATTTATTGTGGCATTATGTTTAATAGTAAGATATTAGAAACAACCTACAATGTTCAACGTTTGGAAAATGATTAAAAGAATATTGGCACAGCCATCCGTTTTTCGGAGACCGTGTAGGCATAGATTTTAAATACTGATTCTCTCTCCTCTCTGTGTCTTGACTGTGTTCTTAAGTTATCTTAGACTTCATTTCCTCAAATGCAGAGTGGGGTTGATAACACCTTTCTGAGGGAATTGTGGTCACGAATAAATATGATGATATAATCTAAAGTGCCCTGTACATAGGGTACACTGAAATGTGCTGCTTCAGAAAAGTTATCCGAATAAATGTTTTGTGGGAATCGAATTACATGAATTGGACTGGATATTTTTGAAGACAATTTGTACAGCAAATTCAGGTATTACTGAGTTTGTTCCCTCATGACCTTGATTCTGGCAAGCTTGGGCAAGGGTACTTGGCTCCCTCTTCACTCCTGACCTGAATGTGGAGCGGGATTCTATAAACGGAGTTTCATTAGGAAAATAAGACTCCTTTACCAAAAGTAGAAACAGTGAAACAAACATACACACAAGTGGTCGGTAGGGCCCCACTGGTTCGAAAAACGTAGGCAGCACTGTTGGTGTGAAGCGGTGTCGTGACAGGGCAGAAGGCATTTACAGGGACATGACATCTGTTTCCTCTACCCACTTACAAACACAGACAGACTGAAAAGACAAGACCCTCCGATGTGATAAGGTAATGGATTTAAAGCAATTCTTCCATAAATAACATTCAAATTGACTGAGTTTCCAGGGGCTTGGCATGACTCTTCAAACTTCCCTTCATGAATTCATGCAATAGTTACAACACCTCTATGAGTTGGTTCTATTATTAAAACCATTTTAGAAAGAAGGAAACAGACACAGAGATGATAAATGACTTATCCATGGTCATACACCTAATATTTGTCTGAGCTGGGACCCAGATCTAGAGTGTCTGATTTCAGAATCTGAGCTCTTCATCAATATGTAACTCTCATTCCCTGATAACTTCACTAATAATATTCAAAAACAATTAAAGGCCACTTTTGAAAGTTGACTAGGCATAGGATCTGTACTAAGTACTCTATAAAACTTATCTCCTTCAGTCCTCACATAATAAACTCTGATATACATACATTGTATTTTTCAGCACCATTTATGACTGACTGATACCAAAGCCCGAGTCTGTAAACCATTTGGTTCAACTTCCTGCCACTGGAGTCACAGAAAGCTCAAGGGCATACCCTTAGTGATTATAGCTTTTTTTTTTTTTTTGTAAAGAAAAGAAAATTAAGGATAAATATGAATTCATGCCTACACAGTGAATTGATAGAAAATAGATTTTGTTACCTGGACTCCTAACCACTATTTATACAATGGCTAAAGACTTTTGCATACTTTCGCAATTACACAGATTTAAGAATAAGGCACCATATAGAACATATAATTTTATGGGATATAAAAAGCTTATTTGCTCCCAAATATCTCCTTCAATTGTCTCCTGCATATATGATATTGTCATCAGAATTATTCATGTGAAGTAAGGCAATGTAGCTCCTCCAAGAATATTAAAATGCAAATGTATTACCTGATGTGTTAATTTCCTATGACTGCTATAACAAGAAACCACAAATTTGATGGCTTAAAATAATACATGTTTATTCTCTTACAATTCTGGAGGTCAACAGTCTAAATCAGTTTCATTGGGTCAACATCAAGGTGTGGGCAATGCTATACTCCCTCCAGAGGCTCTAAGAAAGGCATTTCCTTGACTTTTCTGGCTTCTAGAGCCACATTCCTTGGCCCCTGGCCCCTTCTTTTATCCCCAAAACCAGTGGTATAGTTTCTTCCTTCAGTGGTCACATTGCTTAATTTGCGTCAAATCTCCTCTTGCCTCTCAATTTGGGATTTCACTTAAAGCCCACCTGGCCAATCTAGTATGATTTCACCTTATCAAGATCCCTACTTAATTGCATTGGCAAAGTCCATTTTGCTGCACAAGGTGACAAAGATCCCAACCATTAACCGGTTATATTTGAGGGCCACTGTTCAGTCTGTCATACATGAGAAAGGTCATTATTTTCAGTAACAGCAAATAATGAAATATAAATCTAAAAGAATGAGAGGCAAAATAAATGTGTTATTTAGTAGTTATAACAGGTGATAAAACTGCATGGATCCTCTCAGAGTGTCACAATCTAATAAGGGATTCATGGGGGGCAGAGGGGGTGGCTATGAACTGCTATCCTACCCCTGAGACTACCTTTTGAATTTGAAAAGCTTACCTTTAAATGTTTACCTTGTAGAAAATTGGAACTCTCGTATGCCATTAGTAGAATGTAAAATGTTATAGCAGCTTTGGAAAAGAGTCTGGCAGTTCCCCAAAAGGTTAAACATAGAGTTGTCATATGACCCAAAAAGTCCACTCTTAGGTATATATCTTGGGAAACTAAGGTATGACCACACAAAAACATGTACACAAATGTGCACAGAAACATCTGATATATTATAATAGGCAAGAGTGAAAAACAAGTCAAATGTCAACCAGTTGATGAATGGATTAAATAAAATATGTTATATATCCACTCAATAGAATATTACATGGGAATACATGAAATGAATTACTAGTAAATATTACAACATGGATGAACCCTGAAAACATTATGCTAAGTGAAAGAAACTGGTCACAAAGATCACATGATTCCATTTCTAGTAGTCCAGAATAAGCAAATCCATGGAGATAGAAAGTTGATTGGTAATTTCCCTGCACTGGAGAGGTATTTGGCGGCGGGGTGGGTTGGGGTGAAGAAAGACTGCTAATGGGTACAGAGTTTCTTTTGGGAGTGATGAAAATGCTCTAAAACTGATTGCGGTTCCACTGTAAATATACTAGAAATGACTGAATTGTGCTTCCATAAGTGGGTAAATAAAATAAGTTCTGTGAATTATATCTCAATAAAGCTTTTACAAAAAATATTGGCTTTGATTTTCATTTATATGAAAGCCCGGAATGTCAGGTGGTACTAGAAATAATCAGAATAACAATCATTTAAATTTTGGAACCAAAAGAGACATTAGCTATTTCCTATTCCAACCTCAGTTTATATATCATAAATGACAAAACAGTCACTGTCTTTTCCCAGGCCACATTACTAGATGATAAAACTGTTCTTTAGAACGTAGGACTATCCCCCGCCCCCACCTTGCATGATGAGTAGACGCTGAATTCCAACAACCTTGCTTTGCATATACTTTAGGAAGAAGGGCTCCCAAATCCTGATGATACCTGACAAGACTCTACTATGAGGTAGTCTTCTTTGATTTTTGTTTTTAACTTGCTTCAACCCATTTCATGCAGATCTTAACTCAGCCATCATTTACTCAGGGGTAGGCTACAAATACCCAATTAAGTAGTTTAATGTATGGTATATTTATTTATGTATTGTCCATCTTTTTTACCAGAATGTAAGTGCCATAGGGCAGGGGATGTTGTTGTTTTTATTGTAATCTGATTTAAGTAGATTTTATCATGTACCACTTTTAAGCTTTTTTTCTTTTAGTTTTATATTTGTACATCATAGCAGCTACCAGACCGGTAGCATTACACTCCTCCACAGCCTTCCTTTTCTTCCACAGTTTCACTGCTAAATTAGAATGAAAGTTACCTCAGACCAATTCTGTTACATGACAGATGTCAGCAAATCTACAACCATTAGCAAGCAGGCACAAAACAATTCAAACTCGCTATTTTTATACGTCAAATATCTCAGTCCTGTCTTTTCAGGGACTCCAACCATACTTTGTACAAGAGGCAGAAAAACAGTCGCCTGCTACACTTATGATTATCCTCAGGCACCAGCCATCACTCTGCCTGAGGCTAACTGTGGGATCCCAGAGACAGGATTAGTTAGAGTCTTCTGTTCCATTGTTCAAAAGCAGGAAGTTATCTCTAAAACATGTTTACCAATGGATATTACTTGAATATTGTTAGATTTTCTATGGAGAGTCCAAATGTAGTCTACATAATACTACAGAGCCACGACTTTTCATTAATATGAAACCATTTCTGATATGCACTATGCCAATTAGAAAACCATTAGTTGTCTGACATACTGAAGTCCTTAGTGTAGCCACTGCTGGAGTGTAGAGCCTCTGAAACAATGAGGAGCACATTCTTGATTACAGTGGCTAAGGGCTCCCAGTTACTGGTCCTTAAAACAAATTCGCATAATGATATCATCCTTTCTAGGCAGAACTATTTAAGTGTGGTGCGAACATCTTAACATCTCTTTGATTTGCCACTATATTCTCATCACCTACAACTGTGTCTTAGCATAGTATAGATGCTCTATAAATATTTCCTGAATAAATAATTTCTGCATGTGTCGGTCAAAGTTCTCAAAACCATCCATCATGAGTCATATTTTAGGATATTTATTTTCTAATGAGAAGTTGCTTTCAGGCTTTTTCTGCGGTAGAAATTATATGCATTACATATATCCTCCTCATTTATGTGAATTCATTTCCGCACATATTCAATATACACCAGTTGTTTGCATTGTATTTTAAAGTATTTAACAAAACCTCAAGATAATGCCATCTGACTCTTATACTCAAAATTCTCAAAATACTCTACAGTATATAATCAGATCCATTATAATACCTTAAACTGCAGCATCATAAAGAATTTTACCTAAAGAAAATAAGAAAGCTAAATGTGATGTTTCCCTGAATCAAGTTATTCTTATTCATGAGTTTTGCCTTATTCTTTTCCTTTTTGTATTCTTTTCGATGTGCTGACCAAAGGATTTTTTCACTGGGACTCAGGCAGAATTTCAATTGAAAATCAATTGCTTTTGTTTCCTGCAAAAAAATTAATATTGCACATCATGGCTTTTTATTATAATTGAAAATATTGTCATCTTACTATGATTTTGACTAAGAATTATTGTCTCAGTCATGAAGAAGGTTTGTCATGATAGATTGGAATTAGTGTCTAATTATACTGCATCCTGCAAAGTACATAAAATTATAGTCAATAGTTAATGTACATATTACCAAAAATCATACATATTTATTGTAACTAAAATTTATCATTATGATGTAATTTATAATTATAAAAGGAGATAGGTAATGATATTTCCAAAGGTCCTTTAAATTTGGATTTATGCCAAAAGATAGCCTCATGTCAGTATGGCCGATGCTGGCTGTTGGCTCATGCGTGACTCACTGAAAACCTCTCTGCCTTCCTCTACTCTAAAGGCTGGGAAACAAAATACTCATTAATTACCCCAATGTCCTTTATAACCTCTCTATGACCAACCCTATGAGGCTGGGCAGGAGATAAAATTTTGGCAGCAGAATGTAGAAGGACAACCCAGACTTTACATCCTGAAGAAAATGTCAAAATTTTTTTGAAAATAAGACTTTCGCCTTTGACCTTCCCCTTCCTCCTTCCTCCTCGATAGAATGAAAACATGATCACAAGCCCACCAACTTTCTTAATACCAAACAATGAAACGGTATATGTTAAGGACGGAAGAGAAGGATGATAGAAGAAGCCTAGTTCTCTGCAGACAAACTTGAATACCCTTGCTGACCTTGAGTAGCCTACCCACAGAAAACTGCGATAAACCAAAGGATGCTGTGATACTTTTACTTTTAGGCATAAAAATGACAGAATCTACTATGAGATAAATTTTGATTCCGTGTTACCATTTGGTGGTATAACCTACATAATTTAAACTTATTTTTGTTAAATATGTATTAAGAATAAAATAAATCAGAGGTGTAATTTGAGAGTTATGCTGTAAGTAATGACAGAGTGTTCACCCCTTGATGTTTTTATTCATATCCATACAAGTTTCAATATTCTGCGGCACCAATCTGGCTCAATTGGTTAAGGGTCCAACCCTTGATTTCAGCTCAGGCCATGATCTCATATTTGTAAGATTTAGCTTCATGTAAGGCTCCGTGCTAAGCTCCTGCTTAAGATTCTATCTTTCCCTCTCTCCCTTCCTCTCCCCTCTGGTCACACATTCTCTAAATTCCCTCTCTCCCATTCTCTCCCCTCTGGTCACACATTCTCTAAATAAATAAATAAATAAATAAATAAATAAATAAAATTGATTAATAAAATTCAAAAATTAGGAAAAAAGTTTCAATATTCTTCTGTAGGTATCACTTCTGGAACTTTGGTCATAAAAGTTCTTTTATCCTAGGAAACTAACATCCATAGTTTCAAGGGTATGGACAATGGATAAGGCAGAACTTCTAATTTTTTTAGTTAAAAATATCAATTTTCTATACGTTTGAGGTGTTTCAGAATGTTTACATCATTCTTCTATATTGCATTCTAAAAACAAATGTTGTGAACAAGGTAAGGGAAAAAGAAAAACTGCTGAAAGATTAGTATTTTGCAGATGGTAGCCCAAATGTATTTTAAAGATTTTATTTATTTATTTGACACAGAGAGAGAGAGATCACAAGTAGGCAGAGAGGCAGGTGGAGAGAGAGGGAGAAGCAGGCTCCCTGCTGAGCAAAGAGCCTGATGTGGGGCTCCATCCCAGGACCCTGAGATCATGACCTGAGCTGAAGGCAGAGGCTTAACCCACTGAGCCACCCAGGTGCCCTCCAAATGTATTTTAATTTCCCTTTTAAGTCATGTTTGATTCTTCCACTTCCCACCTCCAAAACCAAGCCAGGAAGTTTATAGCTCTTGAGAAGGAAAGGGTAGAGACCTTGCTCTCTTTAGCAAAACACTGAACATGAGGAACCAGCGATATGGAAAGAAAAAAAATATTACTAGACTGTTTCAGTTTGATTCAACATTCTTAGGGGCAGTAAAAAAGGACACAGGCATAGCAAAGAGAAGATGCTTCTTCCTCCTGTGACAGTTAGGATTTATGGCTTTTGTTTTTAGTAGAAGGAAGGTGAGATATGGGGGAGGGGGAGAAGCCAGACTTTCATTGTCCCATAGAATTGTGGAAGCAGGGAAGAGAGAAGAAGAGGAAATTGATGAAATTGGTGTGAATTTTCCTTTCTAGGCTTTGACATAGAAGGAAGAGTCCTGTAAATGGAAAGAGGCTGTCTGGTCCTATATCATTTTGGATTCTGAATCCCAAGTGTTCTTTTCCCTCATCAATCTTGGGGTGCCAATCTAGAGTAAATGATTATATGATATATTTAGGAAATGAAATTAGAGTTTGACTCCCTAAATTTCTTGCATGAATTGAGGTGAGATCCAGAAGGTAGTTGAGAATACTCCTGCTGAGCTTTCCAAGAGTGGCTGGCAGGTCACTTGAACCACCCAAACAGGGAGAAAAAAAGTGCTGAGAGGAGGGGCACTTGTGTGGTTCAGTCAGTTAAGCATCTGCTTTCAGCTCAGGTCATAAGACCATAAGAGAAAGAAGAAAAAGAGAGAAAACCCAGGGTTCTGTGATCAAGTCCCACATCAGGCTCTCTGCTCAGTGGGAGTCTGCTTGTCTCTCTCTCCCTTGCTTGTGCTCTCTCTCTCTCATTATCTCTCTCTTTCTCTCTTTCAAATAAATACATAAAATCTTAAAAAAAAAAAAAAAAACCATGCAGGGAGGAGACTAAGTCTATAAGGCAACACAGTCTTGCTTTAGCCTGATGGGAAAGAAATAGATGATATATTTTACTGGTTCCTTATTACAGACCACACTTTTGCTAGTACTGTTATAGGTTTGTGTCCTACAAAGCAGGAACTCTCATCAATTATATGTTGAGTAATTCCACCACACATATTTAGAGAGATAGAGGGGGAGAAAGGGAGAGAGAGACAGAGTGAAAGAGATATATATATATATATAGAGAGAGAGAGATGAAGGGAGAGACAGAGACAGAGAAAGAGAAACAATCTGTACTTTTTACACATTTGATAAATGATAGAATGTTTTCACAGATTAGCTTGTAGCTCCATATATTTTACAGATATTAGAACTTTTTTTTTCCCCTCTCACTATACATAGACCTCTGGTCTCAGATGCTATGAAACATGATCATATGATATTAAATACTCTTGCCCTGCATCGTCATGCAATGAAGTAGGGTGAGTTGTGACAGGAGGGAGTAAAAATGGCTCTGAGAAGCCATTCTTGCACTAGAATGCTAGCAGTGCAGAACTCTACATGGGGGAAGGGTAACCTTCAAAAATACACCACACTTTACGCAAACTAAACATAGTCCTAACTTAAATTCTTTTGTCTTCAGTGGAACCCCAAAAAGCAGTAGCCACTCTCCTTTCACTCAAGATAAGGAAAAGTACAATGGCATTGCTGGAGTAGAAAAACACTGGTCTTAACTTACTAGAATTAAATGTATAACTCTTCATTGAAGGGAGAAAGATGGTGGCAAAGTAGGAGAGCCCTAGACTTGCCTTATCCCATGAGTGCAACTAGATAACTATCAAATGATCCTAAATACCCCCAGAAATTGTCCAAAAGGCTGGCAGAACAAAGTTCACAATTAAAGGTAGAGAAGAGCCACATCAAAGAAGATAAGAAGTGTGGAGACATGGTTTGAGAGAGACATGGATCATGGCTGCTGCAATGGGGAGGGAACCATAGTGGTGGTGAAGGGTGAGAGAGTCAGACCAACACAAAGGGGAGCACCTGGGGAAGATAATTACCCATAATTATTGGCCTGGAAAGTGAGAGTAGCTGAGTTTTGGAGTTCTTGCAACCAGTGGGACTGAAAGCCTAGAGTTTTAAAGGTTAGTGGGTTTGGCTCAGGGAGAGCCCAGAGGCACTGATGCTGTTCTTGGAGAGAAGGCAGGGCAAACAGGCCTTGGGTATACAGTGTGGTAACAGTGATTTAAGGAGCACCTAGGGCACTCATTGTGGAAGATATTTGCTCATCTTGGAGCATGTCCCAAATATGCAGTATTCATTGAGAACTCTGGAACAAAAGAACTGGCAAGAATAAAAGAACTTTTCTCCTCAGCATAAGCTCAGGGCCACCTGTGGGAAGCAGCATAGCATCTATACTCTTTACTTAATTTGCTTACACCAAGACCTACCCCCTCATGTTTCAGTAAAACTGCCCTTCCCAGCCACACCTGCTCCATTCCCAGCACAGCAGGCCTGCTCCCCCAGAAGACTTGCCCTTTCAAAACTGTATCTTCAGACCCAGGAGTTTTGCAGGGCCTCAGTTCTAGCAGGCGTGTCAACAGGTCTGATTTCACAAGCAGACAAGAGCACACCTAGTTAAAATGCTGTATTCAGGCCAGGGACCAAACACTAACTACAACAGGCATCCTAGTGCAAGAATGGCTTCTCAGAACCATTTCTACTCCCTACTGTCACAACTCACCCTACTTCAGAGAGGCTCTCTCCAGGCAAACGGCCTGAAGGACCTGAAGGACCTCTCCAGGCAAATGGTCTAATGCAGCCAGGATACAAAAGCAGAGTGCATGCAACACACATTTGGAACCACTTCCTAAAGTGCAAGGCCCTGGGGATGAAGAGACACTACACAGCAGGGCACTACAGGACCTCTTCTTCATAAGGCCACTTCCCTCAAAAACAGTAGATGTAGCTGTCATCCCTAACAGAAGTAGGCACAGAGACTTAGACAAATGAGAGACAGAGGATTTAATCCAAATGAAAGATCTCAGCACAAGGCCATGGCCAGAAATCTAAGTGAAACAGATTTAAATAACCTGCCTGATAGAGAATTTAAAGTAATGATCATAAGGATACTCACTGGACTTGAGAAAACAAGAAAAGACATCAATGAGACCCTTAACATAAAGATAAAAGAATAACATAGGAGAGATAAAGGGCTCAATAAATGAATGGAGAAACATGCATGATGGAGTGAATTGCAGGCTGGAAGAAGCAGAGGAATGAATTAATGACCTAGAAGAGAGTAATGGAAAGTAATCAAGCTGAACGAAGGAGAGAAAAAAGAAAGCATTATACAAAACTAAAAGACTTAGGGAACTCAGTGACTCCATCAAATGTAATAACATTCACATTATAGGAGTCCCAAAAGAAGAAGAGAGAGAAAAGCAGAAATTTATTTGAAGAGATAATAGCTGTAAAGTTCCTTAATCTGGGGAAGGAAAGAGTTGTCCAGGTCCAGGAGGCACAGAGAACCACCAACAAAAGCAGATCCACACTTAGGCATAAAATTAATATAGCAAAATAAAAATGGCAAAACATAGTGATAAAAAATAATTAAAAAATGGCAAGATAGGGATGCCTGGTGGTTCAGCTGGTTAAGTGTCTGCCTTTGGCTCAGGTCATGATCCCAGGGTCCTGCGATTGAGTGCTGCATTGGGCTCCTTGCTCAGCCAGGAGCCTGCTTCTCCCTCTGCTTACTGCTTCCTCTGCTTGTGCTCCCTCTTTCTTTGACAAATAAATAAATTAATGAAATAAAATTTAAAAAGCACAGCAAGACAAAAGAAGACAATTATCAGGGGAACCCCTCCGCCCCCATAAGGACAGCAGGGGATTTTTCAGAAGAAATTTTCAAAGCCAGAAGAGAGTGTCAAGATATATTCAAAGTGCTGAATGGGAAAAATCTGCAGCGAAGAATACTCTGTCCCACAAGGTGATCATTCAGGATAAGAAAGATAAAGAGTTTCCCAGATAAAACAAACAAACAAACAAACAAACAAAACTAAATAAGTTCATGACCACTAAAACAGCTCTTCATCAGATGAAAGGATAAAGAAGATGTGGTTCATACATACAATGGAATATTACTCAGCCATCAGAAAGGATGAATACATACCACTTACAATGACATGGATGGAACTGGAGGGTATTATATTAAGTGAAATAAGTCTATATGAGAAAGACAATTATCTTATTTCACTCATATGTGGAATATAAAAAATAGCACAGAAAAATAGCATAGAGGAAGGAAGCAAAAACTTAATGGGAGGAAATCAGAGAGGGACCAAAACCATGAGAGATTCTAGACTCTGGGAAACAAACTGAAGGTTGTGGAAAGGAAGGTGGGTGGGGCATGGGGTAACTGGGTGATGGGCATAAGGAGGGCACATGATGTATGAACACTGGGTGTTGTATGCAACTAATGGATCACTGAACACTACACCAAAAACTAATGATGTACTATATGTTGGCTAATTGAATTTAAATTTAAAAAGAAGAAGAAAGAAAGAAAGAAAGAAAGAAAGAAAAAAAAAAAAAGCTCTCCAAGAAACATTAAAGGGCTCTTTGAGTGGAAAGAGACCAAAAGTGACAGTATAAAGGTAGGAAACACAAAAGCAGTAAAAATGACTATCAGTCAAGGAAATTGAAAGATAAAAGGATGTAGAGTATAACAACATATACATAAAACATGGAGAGAAGAGATGTATAAAAAAATTTATACACCCAACATAGGAGCATCCAAATACATAAAACAGTTAATGACAAAAATAATTGATAATACAATAATAGTAAGGGACTTTACCACCCCATTTACATCAATGGACAGATCATCTAAACTGAAAATCAACAAGGAAACAATGACATTGAATGACACACTGGAAAATATTAATTTAAAAGACATTATTCATAAAATTCCATCCTTAAACAGCTGAATACAGTTTCTTGTCAAGTGCACATGGAACATTCTCCAGAACAGATCACATACTAGCCCACAAAGCAATCCTCAACAAACTCAAGATTGATTTCATCTCATGTATCTTTTCTGACAACAACATTATAAGAGTAAAAGTCACCACAAGAAAAAATTTGGAAAGACCACAAATATATGGAGGTCAAATAACCTACTAAACAATGAGTGGGTCAACCTACAAATAAAAGAAGAAATTTAAAAAATACTTGCAAACAAATTAAAAAGAAAACACAATGGTCCACAACCTTGGGAAGCGTCAAAAGTGATTCTAAAAGGTAAGTTTAGAGCAATACAGACCTATCTCAAGAAGGAAGAAAATAAACAACCTAACCTTACATCTAAAGAAGCTAGAAAAAGAACAAACAAAATAAAACAAAACAAAAAACAACAACAAACAAACAAACAAACAAGAATAAATAAAACCAAAAACCAGCAGAAAAAAGGAAATAATAAAAATTATATTATTAATATAATTAATAAATGATATTGAAAGAAAGAAATAAATAAAAAGTATTAGAGAAGATCAATGAAACTCAGAGCTGGCTCTTTGAAAGAAATCAATAAAATTGATAAACTTCTAAGCAGACTTATCAAAGAAAGGAGAATGGACTTAAAAAAATGAAATCACAAATAAGAAAGGTGAGGTAACAACCAATATCACAGAAATATAAACAATTATAAGAGAATATTATGAAAAATTGCATGTCAATAAATTGGCCAATTTAGGAGAAATGGATAAATTCCCAGAAACACATAAAGTACCAAAACTAAAACAGAAGAATAGAAAATTTGAACAAACCGATTACCAGGAAAGAAATTGATTAAGCAATCAAAACATTCCCAGTAAACAAAAGTTCAGAGCCAGATGGTTTCCTGAGTGAATTCTATCACACATTTAAAGAAGAGGGAGAGAGGCAGGATGGTGGAGAAATAGCAGACTGAAATGACATCAGGTCACAGGAGTTCAGCTAGATAGTTATCAAACCATTCGGAACACCTACAGACTCAACAGAAGATCAAAGAAAAGAAGAGCAGCAATTCTAGGAATAGTAAATCAACCACTTTCTGAAAGGTAGGACATGCAGAGAAGTGAATCTGAAGCATCAGGAAGATAGACCGCTGGGGAGGGGCTGGGTCCTGGAAAGTGGTGGAGTGGTGGAGCACAAAATCAGAACTTTTAGAAGTTTGCTCCACTGAGGGACATCACTCCAGAGGCTAAGTGGGGGTGGAGCCTTCGCAGGGACAGTGTGGTCTCAGGTACCTCAGGGGGTGTCTGAGTGTGGCAGAGCTGCCAGGTACGAGAGTGGGGAAGCTGGATGCAGAGACAGAGCCAAAGAGTGAGCATTCAGATCGGGGTTACCTTAAACCATGTTCCAAGGCACAGCTGGGCCACACCTCTTCAAGCAGGGACCCCACAAGTGGCAGATCCTGGGAGACTCCCCTTCCTCCTTTGGAGGAAGGAATCTGCTGGGTTTGGAGACTCCAAATGGGGCTCTGTGTCAGAGACAGAAACACTCAGTCACAGGCCAAGTGAGCCCAGAGCATGGTCAGAGACCAGGGAGACAGGAGTGATTGATCCCTTTACTCTGAGGGCATACTGAGGAGTGGGGCTCTGAGCTCTTGGCTCCTCTAGGCCATTTTCATTCCTGTTCTTCAGGCTCTATGGAAAGCATTCAAGGAACAAAAACTCCCAAGAGCAAACTTCTGCAGATTTCTTAGCCTGGCCCCTGGCAAGGGCAGTGCAATTCCACTTCAGGAAAAGACACTTGAGATTCACTACAACAGGCTTCTCCCCCAGAAGATCAGCAAGAACATCCAGCCAAGACCAAGCTCACCAATCAAAGAAAACAACAGGATTCCAGAGGAGGGGAAAGCAATGTATGGAACTCATGGCTTTCTCCCCATGAACCTTTAGTCTTGCAAAGTTAGATTAAATATTTTTAATTTTTTTTCTTATTCTAATTTTTAACTGTTCCTCTTTCATTTTTTAATTTTTCAAACTAGTTTATGTTAACAATACCTTTCCTTAAAAAAATCTTTTTAAGCCTTTATTATTATGGGCATATTTTATCCCTCATTGTACCTAACTTTATTTTCTGTATATGTATAGGTCTCTTTTTTTTAGAAAAAAATTTTTTTCTAAAAAAAATTTGGGGTACAATTTCATCTAATAGATCAAAATATATCCTAAATATAGCACAGGACTTTGTTCTAGTCTCCAGCCTGAGCACATTCTCTCCTCTTTTTTTTTTCTTTTTTTCTTCTTTTTCCAACCAACTTATCTTATCGATTCCTTTTTAGAATTTTTTAAAATTTTCACCTTTACAGACATATTCCATCCCTTCATCATGTTTACCCTTATTTTTGTATCTATATTCGTTTTTCTTTCTTTAAAATTTTGGGATGCAGTTTCTTCTATGAGACCAAAATACACCCCAAATCAAGTGGATGGCTCTGTTCTATTCACCAGTCTAATATATATGTGTATATATATTTTTTTAATTTATTTTTACCCCTTCTTCTCCCCCAGTTTGGGGTCTCTTCTGATTTGGTTAGCATACATTTTTCTGGGGTCTTTGCCATGCTTTTAGTATTTTATTCTCTCATTCATATATTCTTTTTTTTAAAAGATTTTATTTATTTATTTGACAGACAGAGATCACAAGTAGGCAGAGAGGCAGACAGAGAGAGAGGGAAGCAGGCTCCCTGCTGAGCAGAGAGCTTGATGCGGGGCTCGATCCCAGGACCCTGGGACCATGACCTGAGCCGAAAGCAGAGGCTTTAACCCACTGAGCCACCCAGGTGCCCCACTCAGTCATATATTCTTACATGGATGAAATGACAAGGTGGGAAAAACTCACACAAAAAAAAGAACAAGAGGCTGTACCGATGGCTAGGGACCTAATCAATACAGACATTGGTAATATGTCAGATCTAGAGTTCAAAATGACAATTCTGAAGGTGCTAGCTGGGCACAATAAGGCATGGAAGATATTAGAGAAACCGTGTCTAGAGAAATAAAAGCCCTTTCTGGAGAAATAAAAGAACTAAAATCTAACCAAGCTGAAATCAAAAAAGGTATTAATGAGGTGCAATCAAGAATGGAGGTTCTTACTGCTAGGACAAATGTGGCAGAAGAGAGAATTGATGATATAGAAAACCAAATGATGGTGAATAAAGAAGCTGAGCAAAAGGGAGACAAACAACTACTGGAACATGAGGGGAAAATTCAAGAGAAAAGTGATAGCATGAGACAAAACAATATTAGAATAATTGGGCTTCCAAAAGAAGAAGAACGAGAGAGGGGGGCAGAAGGTATACTGGAGAAAATTATAATAGAGAATTACTCTAATACAGTAAAGGGAACAGACACCAAAATCCAGGAGGCACAGAGAACCACTCTTAAAATCAATAAAAATAGGCCCATATGCTGTCATCTAATAGTAAAACTTACTAATCTTCGTGACAAAGAGAAAATCCTGAAAGCAGCTCAGGACAAGAAGTCTGTAACACACAATGGTAGAAATATTAGATTGACAGCAGACTTACCCACAGAGACCTGTCAGGCCAGGAAAAAAATGGCATGATATATCCAGAGCACTAAATGAGAAAAAACATGCAGCCAAGAATACTATATACAGTGAGGCTGTCACTGAAAATAGAAGGAGAGATAAAAAACTTCCAGGACAAACAAAAATTAAAAGAATTTGTGAACACCAAACCAGCCCTACACAAAATATCAAAAGGGGTCCTCTAAGCAAAGAGAGAGCCTAAAAGCAGTAGACCAGAGAGGAACAGAAACAAAATATAGTAATGGCCACCTTACAGGCAATACAATGGCACTAAATTCATATCTTTCAATATTTACCCTGAATGTAAATGGCCTAAATGCTCCAATCAAAAGACACAGGATATCAGAATGGATAAAAAAACAAAACCCATCAATATGCTGTCTACAAGAAACTCATTTTAGACCCAAAGACACCTCCACATTCAAAGTGAGGGGGTGGAAAATATTACCATGCTAATGGACATCAAAAGAAAGCTGGGGTGGCAAACCTAATATCAGATAAATTAGATTTTAAGCCAAAGACAATAATAACAGATGAGAAGGACACCATATCATACTCAAAGGGTCTGTCCAACAAGAAGATCTAACAATTTTAAATATCTATGCCCCTAATATGGGAGCAGCCAACCACAAAAACCAATTAATAACAAAATCAAAGAAACACATCAACAATAATACAATAATAGTAGGAGACTTTAACACTCCCTCACTGAAATGGACAGATCGTCCAAGCAAAAGATCAAGAAAGAAATAAAGGCCTTAAATGACACATTGGACTAGATGGACATCACAGATATATTCAGAACATTCCATCCTAAAGCAACAAAATACACGTTCTTCTCTAGTGCACATGGAACATTCTCCAGAACAGATCACATCCTGGGTCACAAATCAGGTTTCAACCAGTACCAAAAGATTGGGATCATTCCCTGCATATTGTCAGACCATAATGCTCTGAACCCAGAACTCAATCACAAGAGGAAAGTTGGAAAGAACTCAAATACATGGAGGCTCAAGAGCATCTTACTAAAGAATGAATGGATCAACCAGGAAATTAAAGAAGAGTTGAAAAAATTCATGGAAACAAATGATAATGAAAACACAATGGTTCAAAATCTGTGGGACACAGCAAAGGCAATCTTAAGAGAAAAGCCTTTTTCAAGAAATAAGAAGGGTCTCAAATACACAACCTAACCCTACACCTAAAGGAGCTGGAGAAACAACAAGAAAGAAAGCCTAAACTTAGCAGGAGAAGAGAAATAGTAAAGATCAGAGCAGAAATCAATGAAATAGAAATGAAAAGAACAACAGAACAAATCAATGAAACTAGGAGCTGGTTCTTTGAAAGAATAATAAGATTGATAAAACCCTGGCCAGACTTATCAAAAAGAAAAGAGAAAGAATCCAAATAAATAAAATCATGAATGAAAAAGGAGATATCATAAGCAACACCAAAGAAATACAAACAATTATAAGAACATATTATGAGCAACTATATACCAGCAAATTTGACAATCTGGAAGAAATGGATGCATTCCCAGAAACATATAAGCTACCACAACCAAACCAGCAAGAAATAGAAAGCCTGAACAGACCCATTCAGGCTTTAGTAAGGAGATTGAAGCAGTCATCAAAAATCTCCCAACAAACAAAAGCCCAGGGCCAGACAGCTTCCCAGGGGAATTCTACCAAACATTTAAAGAAGAATTAATTCCTATTCTTCTGAAACTGTTCCAAAAGATAGAAATGGATGGAAAACTCCCAAACTCATTTTATGAGGCCAGCATTACCTTGATCCCCAAACCAGAAAAAGACCCCATCGAAAAAAGATGAACACAGATGCGAAAATTCTCACCAAAATGCTAGTCAATAGGATCCAACAGTACATTAAAAGGATTATTCACCATGACTAAGTGGACTTTGTTCCTGGGCTGCAAGATTGGTTCAACAACCACAAATCAATCAATGTGATATAATACATTAATAAAAGAAAGAGCAAGAACCATATGATACTCTCAATAGATGCTGAAAAAGCATTTGACAAAGTACAGCATCCTTTCTTGATCAAAATTCTTCAGAGTGTAGGGATAGAAGGTACATATCTCAATATCATCAAAGCCACCTATGAAAAACACACTGCAAATATCATTCTCAATGAGGAAAAACTGAGAGCTTTTCCGCTAAGGTCAGGATCATGGCTGGGATGTCCACTATCACCACTGCTATTCAACATAGTACTAGAAGTCCTAGCTTCAGCAATCAGACAATAAAAATAAATTAAGGCATGTGAATTAGCAAAGAAGAAGCCATGCTCTCACTCTTTGCAGATGATGTAATACTTTATGTGGAAAACCCAGAAAACTCCACTCCAAAACTGCTAGAACTTGTACAGGAATTTGGAAAGTGTCAGGATATAAAATCCATGCACAGAAATCAGTTGCATTTCTATACACCAACAGTAAGACAGAAGGAAGAGAAATTAAGGAGTCGATCCCATTTACAATTGCACCCAAAATGATAAGATGCCTAGAAATAAACCTAACCAAAGAGGCAAATAATCTGTACTCAGAAAACTATAAAGTACTCATGAAAGAAATTGAGGAAGACACAAAGAAATGGAAAAGCATTCCATGCTCATGGATTGGAAGAACAAATATTGTGAAAATGTCTATGCTCCCTAAAGCAATCTACACATTTAAAGCAATCCCTATCAAAATCCCATCAATTTTTTTTAAAGAAATGGAACAAATAATCCTAAAATTTATACGGAACCAGAAAAGACCCTGAGTAGCCAGAGGAATCTTGAAAAAGAAAGCCAGAGTTGGTGACATAACAATTCCAGACTTCAAGCTCTATTACAAAGCTATCATCATCAAGACAGTATGGTACTGGCACAAAAACAGACACAGCTCAATGGAGCAGAATAGAGAGCCCATAAATAGACCCTCAACTCCATGGTCAACTAAACTTCAACAAAGCAGGAAGGAATTTCCAATGGGAAAAAGACAGTCTCTTCAACAAATGGTGCTGGGAAAATTCGACAGCCACATGCAGAAGAATGAAACTGGACCATTTCCTTATATCACACACAAAAGTAGACTCCAAATGGATGAAAGACCTGAATGTGGGACAGGAATCCATCAAAATCCTTCAGAACAGGCAGCAACCTCTTTGATCTCAACCACAGCAACTTCTTCCATGAATGGGATATATCATACCAAAAAGAGAAAGGGTAAAAATCATATGATCATTCCAATAGACTTAGAAAAAGTATTTCACAAAGCACAATGTTCATTCATGATAAAAACCCTTAACAAAGTAGGTTTAGAAGGAATATAATTTAACATAATAAATACCATATATGGAAAAAGCCAAAACAAACATCAGACTCAGTGGTGAAAAACTGAGAGCTCTTCCCTAAGGTCAGGAACAAGACAAAGATGTCCACTCATACCACTTTTATTCAAGATAGCACTTCCTACTCACAGAAGTCAGACAACTAAAAAAAAAAAGAAAAGGCATTCAGATTGGTAAGGAAGAAGTAAAACTCACTATGTGCAGATGACATGATACTATATATGAAAAACCCAAAAGACCACCCAAAAAACCTGATCGAACAGATAAACAAATTTGGTAAACTCTCAGAATATAAAATCAATGTATAGAAACCCTTACATTTCTATGCACCAATAATGAAGCAGGAGGAAGAGAAATTTAGAAAAAAATCATTTTTGTGATTGAACCCAAAATAATAAAATACCTAGGAATAAACCTAACAAAATGAAAGACCTATATTCTGAAAACTATAAAACACTGACGAAAGGAATTGAAGACAACATAAAGAACTGGAAAGACATTCCATGCTCAGTCATTAAAAAAATATTGCTAAAGTGTTTATACTACCCATAGCAATCTACAGATTTAACACAATCTCTATCAAACTACCAATGGCATTTTACACACAACTAGAATAAACAATCCTATAATTTGTATGGAACTACAAAAGACCCAAAATAGCTAGAACAATCTTGAAAAAGGAAAGTAAAGCTGGAGGTATCACAATTCCAGACTTCAAGTTATATTACAATGCTGTAGTAATCAAAAGAGTATGGCACTAACACACACACACACAAAGACACACAGATCAATACTACAGAAGAGAAAACCCAGAAATACAGCCATAATTGTATGGTCAATTTATCTTCCAAAAGCAGGAAAGAATATCCAATGTGGAAAAAAAAAAAAAGTCTCTTCAACAAATTGTGTTGAGAAATTCTTTTGCATGTAGGTAAACTACATGAAAAAGAATGAAATTGGACCACTTTCTTATACCACACACAAAAATAAATTAAAAAATGGATTAAAAACGTAAATGGGAGACCTGAAGCCATCATCCTAGAGGAGATCAGAAGTATTAGCTACTTTGACATCCACCATAGTTACTTCTTTCTAGATATATCTCCTGGGGCAAGGGAAAGAAAAGCAAACTTTTGGGACTTCATTAAAAAAAAAATAAAAAAAGCTTATGTATAGTAAAGGAAAAATGCACAAAACTGAAAAGCAACCCACAGAATGGGAGAAGGTATTTGCAAATGACATATCCAATAAAGGGTTAGTATCCAAAATACATAAAGAACTTATCAAACTCAACACACCCAAAATAAATAATCCAATTTAAAAATGAGCAAAGACATGAACAGACATTTCTCTAAAGAAACCATACAGATGGCCGACACATGAAAAGATGCTTGCCATCGGTTATCATGAGTGAAATCCATTATCACCTCACACCTGTCAGAATGGCCAAAATCATCAGCACAAGAAATGACAAGTGTTGGTGAGGATGTAGAGAAAAAGGAAATCTCTCACACTGTTGATGGTAATACAAACTGGAGCAGTGACTATGGAAATAGTACAGAGTTTCCCCAAAAAGTAAAAAATAGAACTATCTTATGATGCAGCAATTGCACTACTAGGTATTTATCCCTAAAATACAACACATTATGTCAAAGGAATGCATACAGCCTTACGTTTATAGCAGCATTATTTATTAAAGCCAAGATATGGAAGCAGCCCAAGTATCTACCAGAAGACATAGTGCACACACACACATACACACACACATACACACACACACACACACAAATGCGTGTGTGCACATCCGCATATGGTGGAATATTACTCAGCCATCAGAAAGAATGAAATCTTGTCATTTACAATGACATAGAGAGAGAGTTAGACAGTATAATGCTAAATGAAATAAGTCTGAGAAAGTCAAATACCATATGATTTCATTCATACATGGAATTTAAGAAACAAAGCAAATGACCAAAGGGGAAAAAAAAAGAAGGAGAGAGAGACAAACCAAGAAATATAATCTTAACTTTAAAGAACAAACTAATGGTTACCAGGGGAGGTGGGTGAGCAGATGGGTTAAATAGGTCATGGGGATCAAGGAGCGCGTTTGTGACACAACACGTGCAACAATTCTATACTTAGTAGTTTACAGAATTGTTGAATCACTATATCATAAACCTGAAACTAATATAACACTGTATGTTAACTAACTGGAATTCAAATAAAAACTTGGGGAAAAATCCAATACTCTAAAAATTCTTATAAAAATCAGCGGGGGAGGAGTCAAGATGGCGGAGAAGTAGCAGGCTGAGACTACTTCAGCTAGCCGGAGATCGGCTAGGCTAGATAGCTTATCTAAAGATTGCAAACACCTGAAAATCCATCAGCAGATCGAAGAGAAGAAGAACAGCAATTCTGGAAACACAAAAACAACCACTTTCTGAAAGGTAGGACCGACGGAGAAGTGAATACAAAGCGATGGGAAGATAGACCCCGGGGGGAGGGGCCGGCTCCCGGCAAGCGGCGGAGCAACGACGCACAAAATCAGGACTTTTAAAAGTCTGTTCTGCTGAGGGACATTGCTCCAGAGGCTAAACTGGGGCGAAGCCCACGCGGGGTCAGCGTGGCCTCAGGTCCCGCAGGGTCACAAAAGGATCGGGGGTGTCTGAGTGTCGCAGAGCTTGCGGGTATTGGAACGGGAAAGCCGGCTACAGAGACAGAGCCGACAGTAGGCTCGCAGCTCGGTGTTACCTTGAACTGGTCGCTGGCTCAGTGAGCTCGGAGCGCGGCCGGAGGTCAGGCAGACGGGAGTAACTGGGCACTGTTCTCTGAGGGCGCACTGAGGAGTGCGGCCCTGGGCTCTCGGCTCCTCCGGGCCACAGACCAGGAGGCCGCCATTTGTATTCCTGTCCTCCGGAACTCTACGGAAAGCGCTCAGGGAACAAAAGCTCCTGAAAGCAAACCCGGGCAGATTACTCACCCTGGCCCCTGGTAAGGGTGGGGCAATTCCGCCTGGGGCAAAGACACTTGAGAATCA